>NC_089226.1:83928459-84013459 GCF_963924675.1 Phocoena phocoena | reverse complement strand
AAACTCCTTTCTTGACTACAGGGACACTAGTCAGCCACGGACAATTACTACTTACGGAAACGTGGCTGACAGTAGGGATCATTGCGGGGTTCCAAAGGGCTCTTTACTAATGAATCTGTAGCTTATTTTCTTAGACTGGTTTGAAGAAACTTAAACTTTTATCTAGCTATTAAGAGTTTGTGTGTGCGTGCGTGTGTGTGTGTGTGTGCACAAGGGAGTCACAAAATGGACAGAAGTTACCTCCTTTAAAGGATAAACAGCCATAAGTATAAGACACAGAGGGAGCAGGGTCATACACTGATGTGGTGGTAAATGGAACAGGAGTCACCATGAGGAAGCTTAAATGACACCAGGTTATTGTCATAAGTTTATACTTAAATAGGTGGGAGTCAGCCCCATCTTGGACTGATAACTTTCACGGTGAATAAGCATTTGAACGCATTGTTTGGCCATCTTCCATTCAGGTTATTGGTAACAGCATGGAATTTTATTTTCAAAAGACTTTTGATTAGTAATTTAGTGGCTGTGACTTGAGGGCAGTGGTTTTCAAACTATGAAGCAGAGAATAAAACCTGGAGGATGTGGCCAAGGAGATGGGGGCTCTGTCCCTGTTCTACCAGAACCATGTGCCTTTCCTCTGTTTTACATTAGGATGTCATTTGGAGAAGAGGCTGCCGCTGCTAAAAGAGAAAAAAAGAGAGAAAGGGACATTTTAAAAATTTCTAGTTTATTGCCTTCTCGTTTATAAAGTTTTCCATTATTTCAAATGAAAAAAAAAGAGCCTCATAACAGACTCTTTTTCCTCTGTGATCTGTTTTCAGAAAAGGAAGCAAAGTTCAGAGAGGTCAAGAAATGCATTTATTGTCACACAGTGAACGGCAGAACTAGGACTCCAGCCTGGGTTTTCAGATTCCAAACTTAGGGCTCCTCCCTTACAGCAGGGTAGGGCAAGGGCCTAAGATCGGACTTGAAGAGGGTCACGGGTGACTCTAAGAGAAGTCTTGAAGGGGAGGGAGGTGGTGTTGAACCAGAGGGAGGGAGAAACCTGAGATATAATAGGCATGACAGCAGGAGGCACAGGTGCCCGGGGAAGGGAAGGAGGAACCGGGAGCCTAAGGGGCCTGACTGCTGGCCATCTCTCCTCCCGGACCCACCTCTGTCCTGCCTCTGGGCATCTCCCTTCATCATCATTCCAGTCCTTCAGCAGGTGAGGAAACTGAGTCACAGAAGGCTGAGCCAGTCGGGAATCAGCTCTGCAAACCTCTGGGCCCAGCCAGCAGAGCTTCCCATGTCTTTCTGGGGGAAATGATTGACTCTGGGGGTATGAATGGAAACAGTTGTTTCCTAACAACAGCTCCCTGTGTTCAGAGACTGCCCCTCCTGGTGGCCTCCTTTCCAGAATTAACTCCTACCGACCCTTTGACAAACCTGTCAACGGGGCCATTTCGTTCACCGTATTAAGATGCCGCCCTTTCCCCCAGTATGTCCGGCTCTTCCGTACAGTTAACCAGTACCTGGACTTTTTGTTGTCCCATTTCTGTGTGAGGAGCCCTTCCAACAGTCCTCACCGAGGGAGCACTTGTGATTTTTGTTTCCTTTCTCTTTCGGGTCTGCAGAAAACCGTTCACGTCCCTTGGTGTCACTTCACACAGCCCCCTCCCGCAGTGAGCTAAGCTTCCTCCTCTCTTTTCTCAGCACCCCTGACGCTGCTCTCAGTCTCTCCCTTAATTCCCATCTCTGGCAATAAAACGGGCCGGAGAATCAGTGCTCCTCCAACAGGATGTACTTTTTTTATTTTTTATTTTTTTTTTGCGGTACGCGGGCCTCTCACTGTTGTGGACTCTCCCGTTGCGGAGCACAGGCTCCGGACGCGCCGGCTCAGCGGCCATGGCTCACGGGCCCAGCCGCTCCGCGGCATGTGGGATCTTCCCGGACCGGGGCACAAACCCGTGTCCCCTGCATCGGCAGGCGGATTCTCAACCACTGCACCACCAGGGAAGCCCAGGATGCACTCTTTCTTAGGAGACTCTGGGGAAGGAGCAGGCAGAGAGCAGAGATAATTACATTTAAAGTTTGCTCTTCATTTGTGTACTTTTCTTCCTTTGTGTGGAGTTTTTCCCTCGGAAGAGGGGCCTGATAAACAGCAGAAAGCCTACAGAACCAATTAGCTGGAAAAGAAATGACAATAAAAGCCACCCAGAATAAAATCTTCTGTCAGCACCCATTGAAGTAAAACAGGTTTACGAGCTGCAGCAGAGAATTAACTGTTTGATTTGCCATAAGCCAAGAGGATTTTCAATGCTTAGAATGAGAAAAAATTTTATTTCACTTTTCGTTCATGTCTTAAACCACCCTCCCCCACCCCAAACCAAGACCTAATTGCAATATTTTCCCCATCTGAGTCAAAGGTATTCCTTGGAAGGTCCGAATAAGGGGCCTTCGAGCTCTCTGGAAGGGTCTGTAGTTTGCAGTCTGGGAGTATGCTTTGTTGTACAAACCTCTCCGTGTCATCTCTCCTAATCTGTGCACTTAATTGACAGCTTGTTAATAACAGTTCATTAGGAACACTGAAAACCATGTGGCAAAAACAGATCTATCTAGCGGAGAGGATGCGGTCCCTTCTTCTGAACCACTGTTTATTAAATTTCACCAGAAACAAAATAGCATGGCAAAAACAACCCACAGCCTCCTTTCGAAGCAAGGACTGTCCGTCCCTCCCTGCTGACCTCCTCAGGACACCGTGTCATCTGCTGGCTGGGGCTTTGTTCTCGCAGACTGGGAACCCATTGGCCTGTGATGGGGATATAACACAAAGGTTCCTGGGGCCGAAGAGGGAGGACTCATCCATCTGTGAAGACAAATTGGCCACTTTTAAAGGCTCCAGGGATTACAGGGCACCTCTGATCTTCCCACCTGCTACTCACCGTTCCTCTGGGTCTCTGGAGACTTTAAGTATTGTCTTCATGGAAGCTTCTGGTAGGGCCAGTTACAATCCAAAATTCTTTCCTGTAATCCTCCTTGATCTTTCTAGGGAAAATTAATTGTCCTTTCATCTTTGTGCCCCATCACTTTATACACTTCCCTCTGTTATATATTATCACATTGTGCTATCACTACTTCGGTGTCCCCTCTTGCCCTGAACATCTGTGGACTTGAGTTCTCTCCATCTCTGTCTCTGGATCCCCAGCACTGGGCAACCCAGGGTTGACTTGTTGGAATGATTGCTTTTAGGTCATATTTAAGCACTCTGTTCTCAGCTCCTCCCTCACTGCCAGCACCCCCACCACCCGCTCCACCTCAGTCCAACCACCTAGAGGAATTACATTAGAACACATGGAATAGTCTTCAGACTGAATCTGTGTGTTAAAATAGGCTGGTTCTACAAAATAAATTCAATCTGATTTCATTGCATCAAATATTTACTGAGTGCCTACTGTGTTCCAGGACTTGGGTATCCGGTGGTGAATAGAACAGACACAGTTCCTGCCCATATGGATGTCACTGATTATTAATTACAGTAATTGCTATAGATTATAAATGTAGGAGGAGCATTCCATCTTTCAAATGAATGTGATATTTTAAAGACCTCTGGAGCAGCAATATACCGGGGGATGCTCTAGTGTCAAGAATTATTCTTTTTCAAAGTGCATCCCTTGCTTTCTTATCCCTGTAGATTCTCCCCACCCCCAGCCCCACCCCTTACATGCATAGTGCCCTCTTGTCACCAGAAGGAGGTGGCACACAGCAAACTATGAGTTTAAGAGAAAAATTTGAAGAGATCTTCACAGAAATTTGACATCACAAGCTTCCTTAAATTTTTTTACTAGATGTTGAAAGATGTGCTAATCTCATGCTTGACCAGGGTTTATTTGTGTAATCTTAGGGTAGTAGCTGATAACACTTGAGCTTTGTCCATAAAATCTTTTTGTACTTTTTAACTCTTATGAAGCATCTGTGTCTTAATATCCCTGGATTTTATTCAGGATTTCAATAGAGCAGTCTGGGGGAAATCCCATCCAGGACGGGGGGCTTGTTTTCTTAAACGCATTGTGCTGGGGAGATTTTCCTCCAGCCAAAGGAGTCCACTGGTTATGACAGTTCTCTGGAAGGACTGAAATTAATTTTGTGTGGCATGGTTGAAGCTACCAGAAAATTCAGCAACTCCCCAGTTGAATCCCCACACATCAGGCAAGATAAAGTAACAACCTTGGACACATCATGTTGATTGTGGTGGACGTTTGTTGGGGCCTCTCCATATTTACCCCCAGCTTCTCACACTGAGGGACTTTGATTTTTTTCCTTTGAGGACTGTACCATTCTGCATTATCTGCCATACAGTTTGGGTGGAATGAACCCTCCTCCAGCTCCTGGGATGGGCCCTGATTGGTCTAAGCCAGTTAGGGAAGCCAGCAATCACTTGCACATGTGATTGGTTCAGAAATGGACACGTGGCCTAGTTCTGGCCAATGGCAGAGGATGATCCTAGGATTTGTGGGAGCCAGGGAAGAGGCTCTTTCTCTTCCACTGGATGTGAGGTGGTCTGCTGTTGAAGCCACTCTGAGACGTCAAGGTGGGTTCCTGGAGCTGCTAGAGACCACCGTATGAAGCTTGAAGCTTATGTCCACGTAGAAGAATACAGAATGGAGAGAATGTGAAGTCAGGTCCTTGGTGAAACTGATGAAGCCTTGCCTGAAGCTTATCTCCTTTGGGCTTTCTAGTTAGGCGGGCTGATAAAGCACTCATGCCCTTTGCCTGTTGTTTACCTGAGTTAATTTGAGTTGGTTATTGTCACGTGCTGCTGAAGAGTTCCTGACTGATAACTGTACTAATATCCAGTGTCATACCTTAGAATCTACTGGTCAGAGCCAATAGTGGAATGGAATTCAGTCAAAGACAGCAGCCGTGAAAGCCTTTGGGTATCGTAGCTCAGCTACCTACCTATCAACAGGCTCTTTTTACACCTCGTAAAAAGTAGCTATAGGAGGACTCCCAAGGAAGGCATGCTGTCGGAGGTCGGGCAGTCTGGGTGCTAACCGTGCCGAGCACAGGCTGTGATCCACTCTTGCATCTGTTCCATTGCCTGGCATAGAGCACTAAGGGAGGGGACAGATTCTGAGTCTGGACATCACTTTACAGGGAGAGGTGGTTAGAATGGGAACGTCTTCCAGCGCCACTGAAATGTCAGCCTCTGGAGCTACACTGTCTAGTACAGGGGCCAGTAGCCACCAGTGGCTATCAAGGAATGTGGCCAGTCTGAATTGAGATGTGCTGTAAGTGTCAAGTACATGTGGGATTTTGAAGAGGTAGTACAAAAAAAAAAGAAGTATTTCATAATTGTTATTAATTACATGTTGAAATTATAATATTTTGATATCTTGAGTTATGTAAAATATACTATTCACTTTAATTCCACCTGTAATTTCTTTGTACTTGTATTCATGTGGCTACTGATGTGGAAAATTTAACCTTACCTACATGACTCACGGAATATTTCTATTAGTGCCTCTCTCAAGGAGAAACGACATTCCATTTGCTTTGTGTGTCAGTGTCTGACCCAGGGAGCATCCTCCATGCTGTTTTTAAGTGGATGACTCATGACTGAAACCTGCCATTGAGAGCCTCGTCAGCAAATACCCACAGTCTGTGTTCCACTGTGTCTGTGACCTTTGTGTGTGTGTTGTATCCTGACCTGGTGGGGGTCCTGAGTAAGGCCCATGCTGAGAGGCTGAAGGCTAACTCCCCCCCTGTGAAGAAGATGACCGTCCTAGAGTGAAAGTCCAGGAGAGAGGGGGCCGCAGACAGGGATGGGGCTTTGGAAGCTGGAGAAGGGAGTCCTGTCTGTCCCTGACCTCACCTCTTTGGATCTAGACAAAGAGCGTTCTAGATATGCCTGAGGGCACTCATGGAGTGGGACTAGAGAGTGTGGCTTCTGCGACACAGAGGTGGGAGGACACAGATGGGGAAGGGGTCTTCAGGGACCAAGTGTGCGATGAGAGAGAGCTCAGCTTCACGATCCAGATTATCTGTGTGTGTCCCTCTGTGAACATCCTTAAGCAAAGCCTGATCGTGTTGCTGTCTGGCCTCTGTTGAGTGGGGTCCGCTGGTCTGGGCTAGCTGAGCCCTAGTCACAGCAGCAGAGCTGAGTGAGACGTCCCTAGGAGAAGGAGAAGCCTGAGACCTGCTGCCCCTCTGCATGGAGATCGACAACCTGGTCGAGACTGAAATGGCAATTGAACACAGGCAGGTGCTTCCCTTTTGGGTCGTCTGCATCTGCCTACCTTTTAAAGCTTGGTGTAGACAAATGAGTGACCCAAGTCACTGCATGATCCTGGGAGCTGTGAAGCCAAGGAGTTCCCCAGAGCAGACTCCCCAAAGAAGGATCAGAGTTTAATCCCTTCCCTAGCTTCTCCGTAACCCCAAAGGAGCTCAAGTGGACTGATGACACAGGAGTTATCCTTTAGAGAAAAATGGTTTGGACAATGTCATTGATGTTTATCAAGGTCTTATAACCTTTCAGATTGCCAGCATGGCCATTCTCACCATTTTCCACAGTGCAGGGCTGGGGAGTGACAGGCTTTAGTTGTCTGGGGGAGCTCTAGGGAAATCGGTACCAGCTATTTATTTTTAAAGTTGTTCCCAAGATTAGGAGTTTTCTGAAAATGATTCATGAAGTAAACAATTCAGTGTAGCTTGTTAAGAAAATCAGTATGATGGTGGCACTGAATGATGCCAGAAACTCTGGAAATTCTGGGTGAGAGCCTGGTGTTTACTCTTCAAGGAGAGCTGTTGAAACTCGCAGCTTTCAGGTTCACTGGCGCATTCACTGAGTCAAGATCTTAAAGAGTGACACTAAGAAAGATTGACAGTTTAATAAGGAATTGGCATTGATTCTCGAGATCAAATCAAGCACTGCCGTCATTTTTATCCATGCCAAGAGACCTAAAATCAACCCTGTGCCCCAAATTCATTTTGGAGGTCCACTCTTTTCTTGCCAAAGACTGTCCATCTTCCTTGATTTGGTGTTTTAGCCTTTGTCCGTTTCCATTCAACCTGTCAGTTTCTAGCTTTAAAACTGGGTGGACACTCTTCCATTTCCACTGAACCCCATGGAGACATCTCAACGACATCCCTTTCTGGAATAAATGACCTTGTTTCCTGATCTTTGACTTACAGCCTCAACTTACTTCTGAACTGAAATATTGTCTTCATCCATCCTGACACTCTCCTCTCTTCTCCTTGGAGTATATGGTCTGGTGCTAAGCCTAGCACCTCTGAAAAGAGTTTCCCCTACTTTCTGGTCTTGGTTGCTCTTAGTGCCTGTTTCTTTCTTAAACGTGAAGCATCAAGCATACCTTCCAGGATGCAGGAATTGGTAACCTTGATCAGTTTTTAGCTGCAGCCCAAGAACTCCAGCACTCTTTGAAGAAAAAATTATTGCATCATCTCCTATCTACAACTCTTCACAGTTTCTGCTTGTCACCACTAATAGCATGTGGCTAGAACTGGAAAATGTTTACTCTGTAGAGAGTCATTTTTCACTCATCTTTCTCCCTGATGTTGTTTCCATCTCCCGTAAACCTCACTTTCTTTGTTTTGGAGTTATCAAACTACATGTATTAATTTTTGAGAACTACAGTTGGGAATGAATTCTGGGCTTTTCTGAGTGATTCTTTTCATGTATACTCTAAGTGAGAATGGTCATGGGTAGATTCAAGTATTTAGTTGTCTAGTGTGATGGAATTGATCAGACTCCACATTTACTCAGTTATTAATTAGTTACATGACTGAACTTAAGCTGGTTACTTTGCCTGTCTGAGCCTGTTTCCACAGCTAATGGTATTTACCTCATAGAATTATTCTGAGGTTACTATTAGCTTTGTACTAATACCCGGGAAAAGTCAGGTGATCAATGAAATTAGATCTTTTTACCCAATTTCTTAATGCTGTATTCATAAGAAACTCTAAGATGAAATGTAGTTATACAATGATTTAAAAAAGACTCCAGAGAGTCTTTAGAGAAATAATTTGTGAAATCTGCAAACTTTTGATTACTGAGTTGAGAAAAAGAGGCAGAAATTTTAGATATTTTTATGGAGTTTGCAGAACATTTGGGATTGAGCTATACATAAATTAAAATTTTAAATCAGAGTAAAATTAGAAATGGAATTTTTAGGAAAATTTCAAATGTTTAGGCAGAAGCCAAACTATCTACCATTTGGCAAGTTTGAACATTTTAAAAGACCTGTGCTTACTCAAAACTGGTGAGAATCATTGCTTTGGAATGCCAAGGTTCATTTCAGAGGTATCTGCAAATTTTCATTGCATATCAAAAACAAAGGCTAACAAAGTGTTGATAACATGCTTATTTTAACAAAAGAAAAATCAGATCAAACCATCTTTTACTATAGTATCTGTCTGTATCGTACAAGGAGCGTCACACACCGACCCTGTTACTCGTGGTACCAGCTGCTCTCCACGTGGTGTCTGCCTGTGGTATAATAATGTCAAGGCAGCCAAGCCCCGGTTGTGAAGGGATTAGGAAGGGTTGGCATTTTGTGATCCCTGGCGTGGCTCAGATGCTTAAAGAAGGTTCATCCATTCTACCCAGGGGCAATTTTTGTGGGGCTTGAAATGTATGCATTTGAGAGAACTTATTTATAAGAAAAAAGAGCACAAAATTAGGTCCATGGTCTTGAGAGAGGCCCCAGTGAGTGAAGGGCCTTGAAGCTCAGGCTTCAATAACCCCATGTCAATTCGCCCCTTCTCCAGATCAGCATGAAACGTGCAAGGAGCTGAAATCCTAGAGACTGATGGGGAAGTTAAGTTTAAAGCTGGTAATGGTTGATTGTCCCTCATCTCCAGTCGCTGAGCAGTTGTCAGAAAACTAGGGATTGCAAAAGATGAATTCGAGAATGAACACCAAAGATGTTTTCTAATTATAATTTGTGTTTCATTACGCTGAGCAAAATGCCAGTGCTAAAATCATTTTTAAGCTAATAGAAGTGCCAAGAATTACCACATAATTTGGTTTCTGTGTTCAATTTATCATACTTCTATAGATGCATTTCAGTGTCATATGTTGTCTTTTAAAATAATTTGCAAACTATGTGTAACATAATAGTGTATTTCACTAGAGATTGTGATGTCAGGGCTCATTGTGATTTCTAAACTACTGGAAATGTTTTCGTAAAGGGTGGAGCAAAATTGCTCCTGTGAGATCTAATAAATATCAGAAGGATGATTTTTAGAATTTCTGTTCAAACCCAGGGCTGGGAATTTACTGTCTGACCGTTTTAAGCCTCATGCTTAAATTAGTGTGTCAACCATCATCGAAGTCTTTGGGCTATTTTAACAACTTAAATGGTATATTTCCCTTTACAGACATTTTTTGAATATAATCGTACATGAATTCTGGAGTCTGAAGATTCAGGTTTATTTTGAACAACCACATGGGATTTTAGAAATAACATTCATTTTTCTCTTTTTTGCATTTTCTTGGTGGAACCCTCGCTAAATGCCCTGAAACAGTTAATTTGGCCCTTAGGGCAGCACAAGGCCGTGGTTTCTGAGAGCTGCAAACTAGGTTGCTCCCTTTTCTCTGTTCCTTTGGCATCTCTCCCTTTGGCCCTTCCCTTGTCTGGATTCCGTGGAACAGTAGCTCGCTCCAAAACCCCCTCTCCTGTTTTGCTCACAGGCTGCCTGCTCACAACCATTGTAATGTACAATTAGCACTGAAGCACATGCAGATAATAAGAGAATCATCATAAAAGCGCTAAACAGAGCAAATAACATTTCAGGCTGGATTTAATCCCAAATACCTGGCACTCTGAATCAGGGAGGTACAGAAACCCAGAAGCCAAGTAAGATGACACTCCAGTTAGCTGTGGAGGACTGGAATTGTATGTAAAAATATATATATACGCACCACCGCCATGGTCGAATTCAGAAATTAATCAGGGCTGCATGCAGAGTGAGTAAATATTGTAAATTTGAAGCTAAAAGGTCTGGGAAGAAAAGGTGAGACTTTTCGGTTTAATGTAGCATTAAAATGGTTCTTCTGGCCTCAGGATGCAAGAGAGACATTGAGATTAGCTGGGAAGAACGAAGCCTTCATGAGGTTGGGACCCTGGGGTCTCGGCCAGGACTTTAAACCAAGGAGCTGAGCTACCATCTTAACCTTGGTCTGGCCGTTTACATCTCTGAGCATCAGTTTCCTCTGTAAGAAATGCAAATAAAAATACTGGCTTGTATTGCTGGGCAACTTCTACCAAGTGTCCTGGGATGATCATTCCTGAAGAATCAGAACGCACGAGGAGGTGTTTCCTGGGGGTGAGAGGCTCTTGCTGCTGTGCTAACTAGTAAGTTTGTTTTCATCATCGTCATAGCTAATAGCTAAGTGCTTACTCTGAAGTGGGACAGAGGTTCAGAAAGGGTAAGTCCCTTTTCCCAAGTTCACAGGGCAACGTAGAGCCTGGGTCTGAACCTATTCAAGTCTGATTCTGATTTGAGGATGCTCTGTTCCCCTTGGGGAAGGAATGTGCCTTTGGTCACAGGAGGGCTTTGATCAGGCCCTGGAGCCCCCTTGAGGAGTACTGTTCTTCAGCCTTTCCCTCCCTCATTCAGGCTATGAGGTCGAGATGAGTGATAAGCCTGGGCTGGGGGATCCAGTGGTTGGCAAGAGCAGGGACAATTCTTTGTGCTCAAAGGAGAGAGCCGAGTTTCTCCAGATAAACCCTAGCACCTTGTTTTCCTAGAGATCCAGGGATAGAGAGTGCAAGGCAGCACTAGGGGCCGATACATAATAAATAGATCTTAGTCTTTCTCTCTCTCTCTCTTTTTTTTTTTTGGTGCACTTTATAAGGCAGTGTGCAGAGCTGAGAACTGATGATTTATTAATTACATTTTCCAGATGGAATGGCAGCCTAAGGGATGATTTTCTACCTAAAATAGACACTGAAAATGCAGAGATGCTGAAGATCTAGTAGCCAACCTTAACTTTTTCATCTTTTCAGCTAAGCTGGAGAAGCCTGCTCCTTTTCCAAAAGACTGGTTTTATACTATGGAGAAAATAGTTCTTTATGAAGAATCTCCAGCCTCGGAACTTTAATTTTTACGAAATTCAGCCACAAAGCTGGATTATATTAACAACTTACTACTGCATTTATATCAAAGTTAATTTTTAACAGAGCTCACCAAGAGTGCTGAGAACAGAGTCCTCATTTTGGTAGAGAAATTGTTTGAAATTGTGCATGGTATTGATACCTTAAATGCACAGAAAGGCATTTTTGCCCAAACAGTTTTTAACCTATAAGCTGGACCTGACTTTAGCACACTGTGTTTTCACACCCAAAGTAAATGGAGCTGTTTTGCAAAGCTTAAGTGTGTATGTGTGTGTCTGTATTTTGCATCCTTTCTAATCTCCTAATAAAGCTTCTGAACTTCAGAAAACAAATCACTGGCTTCCAATGGTTGCTGGAAGTTATTATTTTTGTTTCCTCGACATGAAGATTGCTAATCCTCCAACACATCACATTGTGTGTGTTTTTCTTCTCATGACATTAGGGTACTAGTATTCAGTGCAATATATACTTATTACCTCTTTTTTCCAGTTTTCGTGGTGTGTATTTTAATAGCAGAAGGGGATTTGCTGATGATTAAGAAGGAAAATAGAGGGAGAAAAGTTCTTATTACATAAAATGATGCTTTGCTTGCATAAAGAGGATTCTCTGGGGCTTAATTGGGGAAAAATCAAACAGGAGGTAAATGTCCTAGATGTTTATAGGTTAAACATTCCATAAGTGTCTCAGAGATCAGCCCTTCCTGGCAGCCTCGAGGTGGCTAATTGCTGGAGCATCGAAACCGTTTGAGCGACTTCATTTTCCCTGGGGATTGACACTCACAACAGGATAATGCTTACCCTGATAGAAGTGTCACAGTGGGGACTCAGCGTAATTTACTGATATGATATCAAAAATAGCATTAAGGTAATTACATTTTGCACTTGTGATGTTTCGCAGGCAATAATACCGTTGAAAATTGCACTTTTTTTTTTTTTTCCCAGTAACCTGGTCATTTAAAACTTTTTGTTTTAATGGAGCTGCAATGAAGCTGACGTATTTGACGGGTTGTTGTTTCTTAAATGTGTGCTCAATTTATAAATGCATAAATGCAGTCATTAGTCTAACCATTTGACCAGGGTTAAAAGACCGAGAGTACTAAACGGGAACCGTTTCAATGGGTATTGTAAAAGGTGTCTTTTTAATTGTAGTAGCAGAGAAATGAGAAAGGGTGAGAACCTCCTTTGCCAAGGGCAGCTGGTTATAGTAGAAACACTGCCTTAAGGGGCCGAAGACATGGAGTCCAGTCTCCCTTCCCCTACCCTTGCTGTGTGACCTCATGCTAGTTATTGAACCTCTCTGAGCTATTGCTTCAAATAGTGCTGGATGGACTGATCTTTTGCACACCATCCAAGTTTTAATATCTATGATTACAGAAAGAATTTAAAAATTTTAATATTTATTTATTTAGGAAAACATTTTCAGGGTCATTTTTTTAGATCCTGGGTTTCAGTTCACCACAGGGATAAATTTTCTTTTTGCCCAGGGAGCATCATAGCCCTTTGAATATCAGGATTCACACTGTTTTCTTTGGACTATTGAAATTTTGGCAGTGACTTCTGGTGAAAAACGTTACTGATTTAACTTCACTGAAGAAACCCTCATCTTTCTATTGTTCCAGGTGGGCTTGATGAGGAGTCTCAAAGGCTGCCACTTTCTCAAACCATGCATGTCACAACTTTCTCATCCAAGCATTCATTTGGCAAATCTTCACTGAGCAACTCTTATGTGCTGACACTGTACGAGGCTCTGAGCATACAATAGTGAACAAGATCCAGGCCCTGCCCTCCTGAAGCTTAATCACAACAGGATTTTTTTTTTTTTTTTTTGCTGTACGCGGGCCTCTCACTGTTGTGGCCTCTCCCGTTGCGGAGCACAGGCTCCGGACGCGCCGGCTCAGCGGCCATGGCTCACGGGCCCAGCCGCTCCGCGGCACGTGGGATCTTCCCGGACCGGGGCATGAACCCATGTCCCCTGCATTGGCAGGCGGACTCTCAACCACTGCACCACCAGGGAAGTCCCACAACAGGATATTTTTAATTACAAGAAACAGAAAGCCACTCAACAAAGCCAATGAAGGGAATTTATTAGAAGGACCCTAGGATATCTCCTACAAGCCTAGGGCAGGGAGCAGAGCTGAGTGTTACAGGGACTGGAACAAAGTGTTTGATAGCTTTCAGGACCCAGGCAACTTCTCTCTCCATCTCTCGCTTTCTTCCTCCCTGGGGCTGATGTCTCTCATCACTGTGGCCTATTCCTCCATTTTTGTCTTTGCTGACCACCTTCTCTACACGCTCATCTGTTTACACACAGGACCAACTGCTAGCCTACGTTGACAACTGTGCCCTTCCAGGGCACACAACATGGCAAACTGGGTTTCAGTGCTCACTTGCCTCTCAGTTGGGTGCCTGTGTACATGATGGCCCTGCTTGCATATAGCCTTATTTTGGCAAACCCTAAACGGTGTTTTCAGCTCCCAATTCCATGTGACCTCATAGCTAGGCTCCCCACAGGTAAATGATCATGCCTCTGTGACCCAAATCCAATTTCCTCAGAAAAAAAGTTAGTTGGGCCAGGTGTCCATTCTTCATTCACTCGAATGTGTCTTGGGTGGGTGAGAAACAGACGCAGGATGAATAGGGCTGTGGGAGGAGATGCTGTAGATCTCTAGGAGACCCGTCTGTGCCTGGGCTGGGGCATTCCACAGAGGGGAGACACTGTAGTGGATGCTTGGCATCTGAATCAGATGGAACTGTGTGGGATGCTATGTGTAACTGAGTCCCGGTCTTACATCTAAATTGCTCAGACCCCGTAGGTTTGGAAGCACAAGATGTTCTTGTTCTTGTTCTAATGACGACAGCTGTGCTCCATCCAACGTCAGAAAACTTTAGGGTGTGTTGTGGAAAGAGACAAAGAAAGTCATTATATAATGATAAAGGGGTCAATCCTTTCCATATTCCACTCCTATAATCTCACTTGAGGCTGAGACTCATGCCTTGGGCGTTTTGTAGCTGTCCTCTTGCTGTATATTGTAGATCTCACTGGGTCACCAAGCCACAAGGAAGCAGGAATATAAGTCACAGGGGAAGGAACTTCTGTTTGTTGAAATGTAACTCTCAGCTGATTCTTTCCTCTTTATTGTGTTCTAAAATTTTTGTACTAAAAGTACACGTGTGTATATATATATATATATTTTTTTCCCTAGTGATAGTTCTATAAGTTTATCAGTAGAGTCTTTATCATTTTTACCATTTTGTAAAGAACTTACGATCTGTTTGATAATCATACATGTTGACTGAGATCTTATTGATCTTCATATAAGAGGTTCATATGTGAAATCATAGATATCTACTTGATAATTCATATCACATATGTTAATTTTAAACTCTGCATTTATCTCATAATTTCTTAATAAACAATGAATTAAAAAAAAAGAAATGTAACTCTCAGAAATCTCAAACCAGGGACTTCCCTGGTGGCGCAGTGTTTAAGACTCCGTGCTCCCAACACAGGGGCCCGGGTTTGATGCGACAGGGAACTAGATCCCACATGCATGCTGCAACTAAGGAGTCCGCAAACCACAACTAAGGAGTCTGCCTGCCGTAACTGAGACCCGGTGCAACCAAATAAATAAATACATAAATATTTTTTTTCTTTTTTCTTTTTTTTTTTGCAGTAGCCCCATATGGGGAAGCCCCATAAATATTTTTTTTAAATTAAAAAAAAAAAAAAAAGGAAACCTCAAACCAGAACC
The DNA here is from genome assembly GCF_963924675.1 of Phocoena phocoena. NCBI lineage: Eukaryota > Metazoa > Chordata > Mammalia > Artiodactyla > Phocoenidae > Phocoena > Phocoena phocoena. The sequence continues at coordinate 83,998,588 of NC_089226.1, read as the reverse complement.
CCCAGTGTCCTGTAAATGTAGGAGAAGCTCCTGTGAAAGGTGCAGGCATTCATCAAGGTATGGTGATCTTTTTAAAGGCCTGTTTTAGCTGATGAAAAGTAACTGAAAAGGTTCTCTCTAGGAAGTATTATCTCATTATACTGCAGGTTGTATCAGAACATATTGCCAGATATCTGACATTTTTATAGAAAGATAAATTTTAAAAAAGGAACAAGACATGGTTGATTCATGTAGACTTGCTCCACTAGAAAGTTGGCCTGGGTTAAGATAGCTCAGTGAGTTCATGCTTTGGGCCAGTATCTCTGCTTCAAGTGTGTAGTAATGAGATATAAAATATTAAAGTAGAAAACCAGAAAGGTATAAAAGACCTGGCTCAGATATGAGCTTAATTCTATGGACAAGAAATGCAAAATGAATGGGGCTGAATCCTGGGGCCTGTTGACTCTGGGTCTGGAAGTCAACAAGGATGAGTAGAAGGTCCACTTCTGAGGGTAAAAAAAATTACCAGCACTCACTGGGCCACACTCCCTGTTGCTTAAAGCTGGGGGCTGGTACGTGGCTCCCTTGTGAAAGGGGCTGGCAAGTACCGACCACTGCCTGGGAGCTGTGGCAGAATTTCTTACCCTCGGGACTATTAACACTTTGGGCCAGATAATTCTTTGCAGTGGGGTTGTTCTGTGCATTGGAGGATGTTTAGCAACATCCTTTACCCACTAGATGTCAGTAATAGCAACCACCTCCTTCCAATTGTGACAGCCAAATATGTCTCCAGACATTCCCAAATGTCTCCTAGGGGAAAAAGTAAGCCCTGGTTGAGAAGCATGGGGCTATAAGAATGATGGAAGTTGGAGAACACAGACCCTCCAGAGTAGGAATTTAACCAAGTTGCCCACTTTTTCATGACTGGATCTCCATTTTCCCATTAATACATGGAAACAGGTGCCCTGAAATGCCATTAAAAGATCTGACTGGGCGTAACCTGCATAGAGGTAATTGCAAAGCTCCCAGACAAGGGAAGTTGAACAAGCAATGAGAGCAAAACAAACCAATAGATGAAACAAGAACTAATTAGAAATCTTGGAAATAAAAAATATTCTCGGTTTTTTAAAAAATTTTATTTATTTTATTATTTTATTTATTGTTTTTGGCTGTGTTGGGTCTTCATTTCTGTGCAAGGGCTTTCTCTAGTTGCGGCGAGTGGGGGCCACTCTTCATCGTGGTGCGCGGGCCTCTCACTATCGCGGCCTCTCTTGTTGCGGAGCACAGGCTCCAGATGCGCAGGCTCAGTAGCTGTGGCTCACGGGCCTAGTCGCTCTGCAGCATGTGGGATCTTCCCAGACCAGGGCTCGAACCCGTGTCCCCTGCATTGGCAGGCAGATTCTCAACCACTGCGCCACCAGGGAAGCCCTCGGTTTTTTAATAAGATAAACTCTAGATTATACACAGTTGAATAAAGAATTAGTGAATTGAAAGATAGCACTGAGGAAGCAGAATATGGTACTAACAAGAAGGATATTTTAATAAAACAAAACAAAATTTTTAAAAAGGCAAGAGACATAGAGGATAGATCAAGGACTACAGCATTAAAAACTGAAGAGAAACAGTATCTGACAAGAAATTGAAGAAAGACCTGACTTTTAATTTTTTCACATCTTTATTGAGTATAAATGCTTTACAGTGTTGTGTTAGTTTCTGCTGTACAACAAAGTGAGTCAGCTATATGTATACATATATCCCAAAGACATGACTTTCTTAAGTTCAAAGTGTGTGCCAAATTCAAAGCAGTAAATATAAAGAAAAAAATCATAGCTAGACACATTAAAGTAAAACTGTAATACATAAAGTACAATTTCTTATTAGCAGTAGTTAAGGCCAGCAGACACTGAAATAATATATTCAAAGTGTTGAGGAGCAGTAACTGTCAACATAAATTTTTCTACCCCACAAAACTATTATTCTAGAGCAGGGGTCTGCAAACTTTTTCTGAAAGGGCCAGATAGTAAATATTTTAGGCTTTGGGGCCTTAAGGTCATTTTTGCATGCTAGTATCTGTGTCACATTTGGGAGGAAGATAGAAATACTGAGTAATTTGAGACTTTATTGTACAAATATACAGTTAAGTGGGTAGGTTAAAATATTAAAGAATAACCATTAGAAGAATAGAAATACAATCTATAGCTTTTAAACCAACAGAATAAACAAGAGGAATTATATATATATATATATATATATATATATAAACTTTGTCAATCTAAAAGAAATCAGAAGAAGCAAGGAAAGAAGCTGAGAAAAATGGATTAGCCAACAGAAACAACTCAGAAATAAAAAGACAGAAACAATTCAGAAATGTAACTAACCCATTAAATAAGAGACTAACAGATTGGATCAAAATGAAACAAAACACTTCAAAATCCAGCTAGATTCTGGCTCCAAATTTTAAAGAACTATCATAAATTGCATTGGGAGGGAAGGACTTTCAGATTATTCCTCTGCTCTAGCTAACGTCCATTTCCTACAAAAGATTATATCTTGTGGTTAGATAAATTCATCTATTCCCTGCCCTGAACTGATAGCTCAAAAGTGAGAGAATTGGATTAGCAGACACCTAAGCTTTTTTCAACTCCTAAGTTCCAAGATCGAATGCTTTCCCGGATGTGACATCTTTGTGGGCAGAGCTTTGTCAAGCAAACAGTGTATACTACTGTCCACTTCACGGAGCCTGGCCTTGTCACTTGGCCATTTAACATTTTGATTGCAGTCTCAGTTTTCACGTTGTCACTGCCCTATGTTAAGGAGTCTTTTGCAGATGGACACATGCTTGTTATTGCCATACACTTATAGGCAGCATGGAGATTGACCTGTGAGAAGCAGGAGAGGGTTTTTTACTCCTAATGTGTTATGAAAGTTTGATCAGAGTGGGAATTTTCTGTCATGGGTGATTAGTATCAGTTCAGATTAATATTCACTTTCCCTAATTCAGTATGAAAAGTGCCAAGATAAGAGCACATTGCTAGGAGATGGAGAGAGAATGCAGAATGATGGCACTCACAAGGTCTAGGGTCCCCTTTTCAAAAGATAAGAGGCTTCCCCCCCACCCCTGTTTATTCTTTTCCAGAAAAGCTTAGCCTCCTTTTTTTTTTTTTTAAATACATTTATTTATTTATTTATTTTTGGCTGCGTTGGGTCTTTGTTGCTGTGCACGGGCTTTTCTCTAGTTGCTGCGAGCAAGGGCTACTCTTTGTTGAGGTACACTGGCCTCTCATTGCAGTGGCTTCTCTTGTTGTGGAGCACGGGCTCTAGGCATGTGGGCTTCAGTAGTGGTAGCACGGGGGCTTCAGTAGTTGTGGCACACGGGCCTAGTTGCTCCATGGCATGTGGGATCTTCCTGGACCAGGGCTCTAACCTATGTCCCCTGTATTGGCAGGCAGTTTCTCAACCACTGCACCACCAGGGAAGTCCCTAGCCTCCTTTTTTTTAACCACTAGATTTTTTTCCCCAGCTTTGTTGAGATATAATTGACATATAACATTGTGTAATTTTAAGGTGTACAACGCAATTATTTGATATATGTATATATAGCTAAATGGTTACCACAATAAGGTTAGTTAACACTTCCATCATCTCACATAGTTACAATTATTTTTGTGCTGAGAACTTTTAAGATCTATGCTCTTAGGAACTTTCAAATATATAGTATTGTAAACTATAGTCACCATGCTGTACATTACATCCCAGAGCTTATTCATCTTATAACTGGAGCTTTGTACCCTTTGACCACCCTCACCAATTCCTCTTCCCTGCCCTCTCCTGGCAACCATCAGTCTACTCTCAGTTTAGATGAGTTCATTTTTTTCAATTTTTTTAGAGCACAGGCTCTAGGCATGCGGGCTTCAGTAGTTGCGGCACAGGAGCTTCAGTAGTTGTGGCGCACGGGCTTAGTTGCTCCGCGGCATGTGGGATCATTGCAGACAAGGGCTTGAACCCGTGTCCCCTGCATTGGCAGCTGGATTCTTAACCACTGCACCACCAGGAAAGTCCCAACACTTGTTATTTCTTGCCTTTTTGATAATAGCCATTCCACCAAGTATGAGGTGATATCTCATTGTGGTTTTGATTTTCATTTCGCTGATGATTAAGTGATGTTGAGCACCTTTTCATGTTGGTCATCTGTATGTCTTCTCTGGAAAAATGTCTATTCATATTCTCTGCCTATTTTTTAATTGTTTGGGGGTTTTTTTGCTATTGAGTTGTTTAATTTTTGATACTAACTCCTTATTAGATATATGGTTTGCAAATATTTTCTCCCATTCCTTAGATTGCCTTTTCATTTTATCAATGGTTTTCTTTGCTGTTGCAGAAGCTTTTTAGTTTGATGTAGTCCCATGTGTTTATTTTGATTTTGTTGCTTTTTGATGTCATATCCATGAAATCATTGCCAAGATCAATGTCAAGGAGTTTTTCCCTATGTTTTCTTCTGAGTTTTATTGTTTCAGATCTTACATGTAAGTATTTAATCCATTTTGTATTAATTTTTGTGAGTAGTATAAGAGAAGAGTCCAGTTTCATTCTCTTGCATGTGAACATCCAGTTTTCCTAGCACTGTTTATTGAAGAGAATGTCTTTTCTCCATTGAGTATTCTTGGCTGCCTTGTCAAATATTAGTTGATTGTATATGCATGGGTTTATTTTTGTCCTCTCAGTTCTGTTCCATTGGTCTATATGTCTGTGTTTGTGCCAGTATTTTACTGTTTTGATTACTATAACTTTGTAATATAGTTTGAAATTAAGAAGCAAGATGCCTCCAGATCTGTTCTTTCTCCAGATTGCTTTGGCTGTTCGGGGTCTTTTGTGGTTCCATGAACATTTTAGGATTGTTTGCATTATTACTGTGAAAATGCCATTAGAATTTTGATAAGGATTGCATTGAATCTATATATGGCTTTGGGTAGTATGGATGTTGTAACAATATTAACTCTTTCAGTCCATGAACATAGGATATTTTTGCATTTATTTGTGTCTTCTTCAATTTCTTTCATCAGTGTTTTATAGTTTTCAGTGTATAGATCTTTAACCTCCTTGGTTAAATTTATCCATAAATATTTTACTGTTATTGATTCTATAGTAAATAAGCTCACTTTCCTTATTTCTTTTTCTTGTAGTTCACTGTTAGTGCATAGAAACACAACTGATTTTTGTACATTGATTTTTGTATCTTGCAACTTTACTGGATTCCTTTATTAGTTCTAATTTATGTTGTTAATCTTTCCTTTTTTCCCCTCTTTTGTATTTTATTTATTTCTGCTCTCATCATTATTATTTCCTTCCTTCTGCTAACATTGGGCTTAGTTTGTTCTTGTTCTTCTAGTTCCTGGAGATGTAAAGTTAGGTTGTTTATTTGAGATCGTTCTTTTTATTCAAACTTTCCTCTTAGAACTGCTTTTGCTGCATCCCATAAATTTTGATATATTGTGTTTGTATTTCATTGGTCTTAAGATATTTAAAATTTTGATTTCTTTTTTGATCCATTGGTTGTTTGGGAGTATGTTTTTAATTTCCATGTATTTGTGAATTTTCTTGCTTTCTTCCTGTTACTGATTTCTAGTTTCATAACCACTGTGGTCAGAAATGATACTCAATATAGCTTCTTTCTTCTTGAATTTGTTGAGACTTGTTTTGTGGCCTATCATATTACCTAGCCTAGAAAATGTTCACTTATGCTTGAAGAAAAAGGTGTATTCTGCTGCTTTTGGATGGAATGTTCTTTATATGTTTGTTAGGTCCATTTGGTCTATAGTATTGTTCAAATATAAATTGTTTGTATGGAATAGCTACCCTGCTTTCTTCAGGTTACCATTTCCTTGAAATATCTTTTTCCATCCATTCACTCTCAGTCCATCTGTGTGCTTAAATCTAAAGTGAGTCTTGTAGGAAGCATGTCATTGGATCTTTTTTTTTTTAACTCATTCAGCCATTCTGTGTCTTTTGATTACATAATTTAATACATTTACCTTCAAAGTAATTATTGATAGGCACGAATGTACTGTTGCCATTTTGTTCATTGTTTTCTGACTGTTTTGTAGATCACTTGTTCCTTGCTTTCTCTCTTGCTGTCTTCCTTTGTGATCTGAGGATTTTTTGTGTGTGTGGTGGTATGCTTTAACCCTTTTATCATAATCTTTTGTGTATCTACTAAAGGTTTTTCCTTTGCGATCACCATGAGGCTTACATAAATTATCTTATATTTATAATATCCTATTTTAAGCTGATAACTTTGATAGCATACAGAAACTTTATACTTTTATGTCTGCCTCCATATTTTAGGTTACTCGTGTTACATTTACATCTTTTTTATGTGTGAATCCAATAACAAATTATTGTAGTTATGGTTGTTTTTTAATATGTTTAATATGGTTTTAAAAATATGTTTGTTTTTAAACTTTTAAACAATAGTTGTAAGTGAATTACACACCACCATTACAATATTAGAGAATTTGACTTTGACTATATATTTACTGTTACCAATGAGTTTTACACATTCATACATATTATGATGTTAATTAGCATCCTTTTATTTCAGCTTGAAGAATGTCTTTTAGCATTTCTTATAAGGCTGGTCTAGTGGTGATGAAATCCCTCAGCTTTTATTCATCTGGGAAAGTCTTTATTTCTCCTTCATTTCTTAAGGATATCTTAGCCAGATATAGTACTCTTGGTTGACAATATTGTTTTTTTAGTATTTTGAATATGTCATACCTTTTTCTCCTGGCCTGCACAGTTTCTGTTGAGAAATCTGTTGATAGTATTATTGGGGCACGTTGTGGTGGGACTCCCTTATATGTGACTAATTGCTTTTTATTTGCTGTTTTCAAAATTCTCTCTTTGTCTTTGACTTTTGACAATTTAATTATAATGTGTCTCAGTGTAACCCTTTTTGAGTTCAACCTATTTGGTGTGCTTTAGGCCTCACGAATCTGGGTGTCCCTTTATCTCACCAAGTTTAGGAAGTTTTTAGCCATTATTGCTTTAAATAGACCTGTCTCTTTTTCTCTTTCTCCTCTTCTGGGATTCCCACATTGTTTCTCTTGATGATTGTCCCCTAAGTCCCATAGGTTTTCTTCATTCTTTTTCATTCTTTTCTTCTTTTTGCTCCTCTGACTGGATAATTTCAAATGACCTATCTTCTAGTTTACTTATTCTTTCTTCTGCTTGGTCAAGTTTGATGCTTAAGCTCTCTATCAAATTGTTTAGTTTAGTTCCTGTTTTCTTCAGCTCTAGATTTTTTGTTTGTTTGGGGATTTTTTTCTTTCTTTATGATGTCTATTTCTTTGCTGAACTTCTCATTTTGTTCATGATTTGCTTTCCTAATTTTGTTTATTTGTCTGTATGTTCTTGTAGTTCACTGAACTTCTTCAAGAGATTGTTCTGAATTCTTTGTCAGCCTGTTCACAGATCTCAGTTTTTTTAGAGTCAGTTATTGGAGCTTTGTCAGTTTCCTTTAGTGGTGTTATATTTACCTGATTCTTTGTGATCTTTGATTTTTTGTGTTGGTATCTGCACATTTAGTAAGAGATCTCCTCTTCCAGTCTTTAAAAGTTCTCTTTGTCAGGGAAAGACCTTTACCAGTCAGCTCAGCTTGGTGTACTAGACAGGTCAGCTGGTAGCATATATGAGCAAGCAGGATTTGCTACCTGGGTCTCTACTTGGGTGAGGCCACTGCCTGTGCTCTGAAGTCAGGGAGGTGTCACTGGCTGGGCTCCACAGTTAGGTGACTCCCTGATTGGGTGAGGCTGTTAGCTGTGCTCCACAGTCAGGTAGGACCACTAGTTAGGCTCTGTAATCACCTCTGGTTGGTCAAGGTTGCAGGCTGTGTTCCCTGCCAGGGTGGTACCACTGGTTGGACTCTGAGATTTGACAGGGTTATGGGCTGAGCTCTGAAATCTCTCCTGCTCAGATGGGGTCTCAGGATGTACTCCCTAACTGGATGGTGCTGCTGGCTGGATTTTGTGTTCAGGTGGGGCCACAGGCAGGGCTTCATGATTGAATGCCTCCTCAGGCTATGTTCTGTGATCCAGTGAGGCTGCAGGCTGTGCCCCAAAGTTGGATGGAGCTGCAGGCTGGACTTCACAATCAACTAGGCCACTGGCTGTGTTGCGCTGTTGGGCAAGGTTGCTGACCATGTTCTCTAGTCAGGTGGGGTCACCAGCTGTATCCTGTGGTTCGGTGGGGCAAGAAACTGCTCTTCAGTTGGGTGGGGGTCACTGGCAGGGCTTCCTGCTTGAATGAGGCTGCAGTCTATGTTCAGCAATTGGGCAAGACTGTAGGCAAGGCTCTGCTGTGGACCAGGGCTGTAGGCTGGGCTCCAAGGCTGTCCAGGGTCACGGCTTAGGCCCCCTGGTTATGCAGGGCCGAGGCTATACTTAACACTTGGGCAGGGCTGCTGGCTTGATTCTCTGCCAAGTGGGGTTGTAGGATTGCTCTGTAGCTGCCCAGATTCTCTGGCCAGGCTTCCTGACTGAGCAGGACTGGAGGCTATACTCAGCAGTTTGGGCAGGCTAAGAATTGCTTCCCTGCTGGGAAGGGCTATAGAATGGACTCCACAGTCAGTATGACTGGTTGGCAGGGGTCCCAAATCAGGCAGAACTGCTAACTGAGCTCCCTAGCCAGATTCGGCCACTGGTTTGGCTCGGCAGATGGGCAGAGCCACTGTCTGGAATCTCTGCTCAGGCACCACTGCAAGCTGGAAAGCCGTCTGCCGAGATCTGAGCACTGGTTGTTGTAGGCTCCACCCTCCTTCTCCATCTCTATCCCCATTGGTCAAGCCCTGCAGACTCCCCCAGTGACCCCTGTGAGGTGAGACCTGTATGGGCTTCTTGGGAAGCATATCTCAATGCTGGGGGGAGCTGGATGTTTACCTTGGGTTCTCATTTTCCTACTGCAGAAACTGTAGGCTCACAGAAGCCCTCTCACTGTGGTGCTACACCTTTTAATGAGACCTCTGTGGCCCGGGGGTGCGGGGTGCTTCAGCCTCATGTCCACGTCCTGGGATTTTCACGATGATGTCTTGTCAATGGTTAGTTGCTAGTTGGTCTTCTTGTGAGGAGGACTGAAGCTGGAAATGACCTGTGTCACCATCTTGCTGACATCACTACCTTCTAGATTTTTTTCTACCACTGTAAAATTTCCTGAATTAGTTGAGCTATCTACCCCAAATCACAGAGGCATGGAGTAATTCCTCCACATTTTCATTCAAAATAAATAATAATAATATTGGTGCATAATGACCCTATGTTGAGTACTCACTATGTGCCAGACACTGGGCCAAGTTATTGACAGCTATTAATTCATTGAATTCCTTCCATCATCCCTATTATCCCATCACAGGTATGAGGAAACAGAGGCTTAGAGGTGTTGTGGCTTACCCGAGCTCACTCAGCCAGCAAGCAGCAGTGTAGGACCCCAGCTCAGCAGGTGGGACTGAGATTCAACTATGTAGAGCACTGTTGCCCCTGCTGTGGATGAGAAGACTAAAATTTTTTGAGGATCTTGTAGGCTCTAGACCAGGATTTCTCAACCTCAGCACATTGACATTTCAGACCAGATAATTCTTTGTTGTGAGGGCTGTCCTGTGCCTTGTAGGCTGTTTAGCATCATCTCTGGCCTCTACCCATTAGCTGCTGGAAGCATCTCATGGCCCCCATCCAAGTTGTGAAAACCAAAACTGTCTCCAGAAATTGCCAAGAGTCCCTGGGTGGAAAAGTCTTCCCCAGTGGAGAACCACTGCTCTAGACCCTCTCCCACCCTCTGCTGGAGTGTCTCACACAGCCTGATGGAAGTCCAATTCCTCCTTGCCCCTATACATTTGATAGAGGCTGTTGTTTGCAGAGATGGGAATAACTCTAAATTGTGTTCCATATGAGGGTGGGTTTCCTGAATCCTGAACTTTTGCTGTGATGGAGGCTTCAACTAGTCCAGTAAAAATGAAAGACTTCCTCGTGCCTCATAGCAGCCACACTGGGTTTTCTGCCAGCTCCCCTTCCCTGGGAACTGTGATATGCCCATAGTCAGCCATGTGTCTGGCCATAGCTGATGGCTCGGGGTAGATACAGTACTCCAACTGGGCTAGGCAGTCCTGTCTCCCAGGAAGTGGGCAGTAGGACTAAGGGTGAGTCTCTCCTGGTGGCTAGAGCTGTGACCTGCAAATGTGTCAGCTCCGGTGGCCATCTTCCTGCTCTGTGCACTAACTGATGTAAAGCAATATTTCTCAAAGTTGGTGCCCAGACCAGCAGTAGCAGCATCACTTGGGAACTGATGAAAAATGCAAATTCTCAGGCCCCTCTTCAGACCGACTGATGCGGCATCTCTGGAGAGGAGCCCAGCAATGTGCATTTTAACAGGTCCTCCCGGTGATTGTGACACACATTAAGTTGGTGTAGAGGGTGAGAGAGACCAAGGGAATATGATTGATTGGAGAGAAAGTTGGAACCCCTATGGATGAGGTAACTTCCCAGCTCCCAGTTCCATTCTTCCCGATGCCCAGCCACGTTCCTGCCCTTGGCTTTGGTGAAATACTTCTAGGTCCTAATAACAAAATACACCCCTACATATTGTTTTTTCCCTTAAACTGATTGAAGTTGTTTTCTTTTGCTTGCAACTAAAAAAAAAATCCTTACTCATTCACTTCACCATATGACTATCTACAGTTCATTCAGAGAGGAAATTATGTGGAGCGATAGCACCCCAGCTGCTCAGGAAAAGACTGTAATTTTATCAAGGGCTCTTGGAACGATTTAGAAACTCCAGAGAAAATACCTCATGGTTTTTTCTTATTATCAAGAGCAAGAATGTGTATATTTAATGAAACTTATCTATTAAAAAACAAACACCTTCCCCCCCCCTTATCTCTCTTTGTATTTTTTATTCTTCATTGCAAAAGATTTGGTGCTTTCTTGACTTTTCTCTCATTTTTATCCTAAGTTAGCCTAGAGATAAGGTAAAACTCAGTCAGCTGACAAATGTTTATCGATGCCTAAAAAGTGCCAGGTGTTTGGAGGGTCAATTAGTCATGGTTCCCAAATGGTCTCCCATCTAAGAGCTTACAGTTTTGGAGGAGAGAATGCAGTGATCCTACTATTGTACATTACAGTACAGTGTGATAAGTCCTGGATGAAGTTCCACCTGAATTAGACTTGGAAATATGATTAGATACCCACTGGGTAGAAAAGGCAAGCAAAGGAGAGTGTTTGGTTTGTAGTTTGAAAACATCCCAAGGGAGGAATTTGATGTTTTATTGCTCACCCCATTTTTGATTCTGACTGACTTGGAGGGCTACAGTATTGTATAAACATTGAAAACAAGGTAAAGACTTTTCTAACTTCCTAAAGCCTCTAGAAACTGTCTCTGTTATAGCACTGGTGATTCCTCATCCTGGACATAATTTATAAACTGGACTTTCAACATGATGTGGCCTTTTACAGCCATCCTTGTGAGGAGAACAGGCTGTATGTTGGTTTATCTTGACTAGGAGAAAAATTAAAAGTATGAAGGGGAAAAAATTCCCTATTAAATTTTATAATTATAATATGAAAATTCAGTTAATTTCTTTTATCATGGTGAGTCATTAAAGACTGAAGTAGGTTCTCAGCCTTTTGTTTCCAGAACAATCCCCTAGAGGCTTAGCGCTCTGTCATCCGAATGGGCCTGATTAAAGCGGGGAACCTCTATCTTCAGATTACTGCCCTCTGTCATTAGCATTACGTTATCTTGCTCTTCAGACTGATTTTTAATTTTTATGCTTGCAATTATAAATAATTTACAGGGACATTCATCGCCCGACCTGTCCTGAGTCATTAAATTCACCTAGGTTGAATGGCCTGATGTGCACCTGAAATTAACCAAATCAGTGACATTATCTTGCTGGATTTTCCAGAGGCTTTCAAAATAGAGAGGAGACCCTCTCTCCCTCTCAACTTCTTGGCTTAATGGGAAAATATTTTTAATTGATAAAAGAGGTAATTAGCCAAGGCTAAGAGGTGCACACTAATTGTGCAGTATATCTTGCAGAGTTGGTTTGGCCATGGTTTCTGGAATATAGGAGGGAAGATGATCCAAATATAGATCTGGCTATAGGAACATGGAGCTAATTTGAAAGAGTTTAATCTCCCTCAATCATGTCCAGGAAAAGAACTCTTCTAACGCTTATTGGGTGTCAGAAATGGAATGCTCACAGTGGTCCTTTTTCTCCTCTCAATGTTCTGTTTTTGTTTTTGTTTTTTTTGTTTTTTTGCGGTACGTGGGCCTCTCACTGTTGTGGCCTCTCCCGTTGCGGAGCACAGGCTCCGGACGCGCAGGCTCAGCGGCCATGGCTCACGGGCCCAGCTGCTCCGCGGCACGTGGGATCTTCCCGGACCAGGGCACGAACCCGTGTCCCCTGCATTGGCAGGCGGACTCTCAACCACTGCGCCACCAGGGAAGCCCCGAATGTTCTGTTTGGATTGTTTTGATATAAGGCGTAGACACTTCCTCAGGCTGGCCCAGATGAAGTAGAGACTGGGATCACTGAATCTGAGGAAGAAAGAAACAGAGGTAGGCTCTTCTCTTTTCTATCATTCAGGAGCCATGTTACTGTTCTCATCCTGCTTCTTTCTTTCTTATAGCATCTGTTTACCTCAAAGCTCTCTCTTTTCTTGAATAGCATCCTCTGCTCATCTGTTTTGTGCTTGGGCCCAAATAGCTGTTCCAACTCCATTCACCAGGGCCTTTTACCTCAAGCACCCACTGACTTGGCAACAGTCTCTACCCTTCTTAGTTGAAATTCTCTGTAGCATATCAGTGGTTTCTTATCAGCTAATGAGTGTTCTGCCCTTGTGTGAAGAATATGTCCCTTTCCCACTGTGGTGAAAAGAAGAATAAGAATAAGAAGAATGGGGATAATAATATCTTTTTGGTGCATCTTTAAAACAGGTGTGATCCTTCACATTTTTCAGATGAGAAACAAAGGCTGATGGATGTTGTTATTTGTGAGAGTTCATATAGCCCACAAGTGTCAGAAGCAGGAATTAGGGACAAGTTGGGACTGACTCCATCCCCCTGCTGACTCTGCAACACCCATGCTATTTGTTTCACAAGGTATAAGAACAGGGAAGCTCCACAGCCAGGCTGAGTGCTGGTTAATTTGGTTGGGGATCCAGTGACCACCTGTGCAGTGAAAACAACACCGTCTTGCCCCATTTTTTTTTTTTTTTTTTTTTTTTACTTCTTTCTATGTCTGTTCAGGGACATTGATATAGCACATCCCACCCTCCCAAGATCTTGCTACATCTTGAGCTTTGGAAATAGCCCAAAGAAAATCTGGCTGAAGGGACATAAAATATATTTGTAGGGCTTTGACACTAAGACCTGGTAAGAGAGGGGGTCAGAAATCAGCACTTTCCTCACTCAGAGGATGAAGACCCGTGCCTCCGTTTACCAGCTCTGATGCTTATTAGTTGTATTACTTTGGACAATTACTTAACCTTCTGATCCTGTTTCTTCATCTGTAAAATGAGGATGACATAATAACAAAAATTAGATGAGGCAGCGAGTGTACCAGCAAGTACAGTCCCTCACACAGTAGCCATTCAGTGATTGTTATCTATCCCTCCCCTCCCTGCCTTGTCAAGACACTGAGTCCCTTGCATCTTAATAATTGCAGCCTTGATATTAGCAGTTGCTCTGGGTCTGAGAATCCCCTGTAGAGTTCTGCAAATCAAGGGACTTCAGCTTCTATTTGTCCAGAATCCCTTCCCTCCTTTAAGTGACAGCGTCCCTTTACTTGGTGGGCAATGCCCCTTTCTTCCGTGTGGTTCTGGTGAGGCCACCGATGCAGCATCACACCAGGCCTGTGCAGACATAATACTCCTTTGCCCGGCCTCACTGATGGACCAGAGATGGGCACACGGCCGAAGGTAGACCAATGAGATGTTGGCAGGCTGGAGCTCTCTTCCTTTTGGGTGAGTGTTAAGCTGGGATGATGTAGCCTTGAGTTGTCTCAGTCATGCCTTCTACCTGCTGCAGGAGGAAGTGTCTACAGGAGCAAAGAGAAGCAGAGTCAGAGAGGAAGCATGACAGAACTAATTTCTGAGACTGTTGCTCCAGTCCTCAGTGTCCTGAGGCCACTCTTAAACCTCCCAGTTACACGAGCCAATACATTCTTCTTTTCTGTTTAAGCCTTTGAGCGGACTTTTTATCACTTGTCGCTGGAAGAACCTTGAGGAAAACAGGGACTCAGTGTCCCCTAGTCAGGTGCTTGGGTGCAGCATGGTTAAAGTCCCAGTGATGACCTCTCCCAGCTGGAGCCATTCGGCCATGGGAGGCGCTGCCCCAAAAGATGCTGTCATGGTGCTGTTCTGTTTTCTCTCGCTCGTGCTCTGTCAGAAAGTAGGCAGAACTCTGAGGCCCACTTTCACTCTCTTACTTCCTTACTTCCCAAGCCACTGCATCAGCACAAGTACAGTGCACCTTACAGCCCACGTGCTGCGCTACTCCCAGCCATGGCCCAGCACCGCCCGTTAATCTCTGACTGCATACCACTTAGAAAGCATGCTCCATTTCCTATCACAAAACGATTTAATGGGATTATAGATGCTTGCACTCACAATTTCTTCATCAGTACAAACCACCATTGATGAGAGGAAATGTGCTTACTGTTGCAGCCCTGACATAGGAAGTCATTCATCCCCATCTCTGTGTCCAAATGTTTGCTGTCTGCCACGTTTAAAATCTGCACCTATGCCTGTGGCCCCATCATAGCCACCCCTTCCTTTTCCATAAGCCTGCCTGGCCTTCACCTGGGTATTGACTCATGTGGAATTTCTCCACGCCTCCACTAGGCCATTTCCAAACGGAGCTCACTTACAACTTCCATGTTCTTCTGAACCAGATACATGGTGTCTAATGAGGCAGTCTCCAGGGATAGGCTGTGGAGTCAAATACACTTATGTCTGGATTTCAGTGCTGTCAGTCACTAGTGATGTGACTCTGGTCAAACCTGAGTTTTCTCATCTATAAAATGGAGATGTGCTAGGGTTCCCAGGCAGGCCTGAGAGGAGGTTCATATATAGTTGGTTTGTGATATTTGGCAACAGCTCCCTCCTCCTGGATCTATTTACATCTACTGTTTCGCATCAGGACTGGATGCCTTTTGAGTCATGTGCTGGTAAATGTTTTTAACAACCACCATATATGTACATACGTAAGTTCATTATACGTTTTACTGATAAAAAAGATTCTTGGCACACAAGTACAAATTGTAGTAAAATATACAATCCTCTTTATTATAAATTCCATAGAGCCAGTTGGTTCTCACAGAATGCTTTCATTGATCTTTGACTAGATTCTTCTATTCTTAGCTAACCTTTAGTTGCCTTGACAAGTATAGTTCTGACATGAATGTTGGTTGATATTTTTGTTCATGTTAACGAGTAAGAAGTATGTTGTGAGCTAAAAGAAATAAGAGTTTTTGAATACTGGAAGAATATTTCTTCAATTTTTGCATGATTCACACTACAGACATGATGCACTTTAAAATTTAATCTATTATTAAGATGGTCTCAAGTTTAGTCTAGCCCAGGGATCAACAGATCATGACCCTTGGGCTAAATCTGGCTTGCTACCTATTTTTGTAAATCAAGTTTATAGCAACACTGCCATGCACCTTCATTTAGGTATTGTCCATGGCTACTTCCATGATGCAAGAGTGGAGTTGAGTGGTTGTAACAGGGACCAAGAGGCCCACAAAGCCTAAAAGATCTACCACCCAGCCCTTCACAGAAAATGTTTGCTGACCTACCTTCCCTGTCTTGATAATCAATAAAACGATAAATTAATGAATAAATCAAAACAATAAATTTGTAGTGTTTGCTGATTTCTGTGGTGTAAATACTCCCACCATGGCCAATGAGTTCAAGTACTAACTTAACTTTACTGAAGACAGAGCTGGGAAGAGATGTGCAGCATCCCATTATGTAGCATCCTCGCTATACAGAGACCATAGATGTAAATAACCTCAAGGACATACATAATAGTGAAATGTAGCGAGGATGCTTAAACTCAAATTAAGCATGTTGAGTTTTGAATATGTATTACTTTGTTTTAGTAGCAAAGGAAGAGAGCAGGCCCCTTGAAAGAGAATTCTCCCTGAGGAGCAAGTGTCAGACGCAGTCCCAGAGCCTGAGAAGCAAAGGAGAGAAGTGGGAGGGGTCTTCAGGCAGCTGTTCCTTTAATCCACTCCAGTCCAATGCAGCTACTCTGGCAAAAGATGCATTTCCAGGCTGCACCAACCTCAACCTGGGAGAAAGCCCCCAGGAGGAGAGTTTCAGTGGGATGCCCCTGGCACATTTGGAAACAGTGAGCGCTGAGCACGTATGGGCAGGGCAATGAGGGCGTTTGCCACAGTCCCTTAAATGCAGGTCTTGTCCTCTGCTGCCTTCTCTTCTTATACTCAGTGGTCTCCACGTGCAATCTCATATCTTTCATGACTTTAGCACCCAGCGTTATATCAGTAATTCCCAAATTTCTATCCCCAACTACATACACCCTCGTTCTTCGGCTCCAGAAGTCTGTCTCCCATTGTCTACTGAGCTTCTCCACCTGGGTGTTCCACAGGCATCTTGAAGGAAACACGTCTGAAGCTAAACTCATCACCTTATTCTTCTCGGCCCACCCCAAACCAGACATTCCTTTTATAGTCTCATTCATGGTGGATGACATCACCATATTTTCATTCTCCCAAGCTAGAAATTTCAAAGTCATCTTTTTGCAATAGCCCTATGATTAGTCCTCCTGCAGTCAAATTCTGCTCCAACCCATCCTACGTTTAGCTGCCAGAACTGTTTTCATACAATCTGTTCACATCAGATTCCTCTAAAAATTGTCTGTTATTTGTTGTGAAAGACGCATCTTGAGGTATCTGTCTTGTGCCTATTGATCCTTGTAATTTACCCCTATACTCACAGAAATGGGCCTGTAGCAGCCATATTATCCCTAAGACTATTTCCATTCCCATCGAAACAGTTAATTAGACAAATTGCATTAGTCAGGTGCTCCCAGGGACTTTGAATTGGAGCTAAAAGTTCTTGAATAAGGAAGGTGTAACTTGAGCTGAGGGTGGCAATATTTCTCTTGCCATACTGATTGAAAAGACAGAAAACTGCTCTGCAGAGAAGGAAGGAAGAAGTTGTGATGGACATGTTTTGACTACCCAGTATCTGCTTGGGAAATCACCTTTCTTTCATTCTCAGTCCATGTGGTTCAAGAGGAACTGGCTTTTGCCAGAGGACTCTGCTTCCCAGGCTACAGTGATTGATTCAAGTTTGGACACATGACCCAGGCTTGGCCAATCATAGTACTCTACTCCCTGGCTATAGTGATTGATTCAAGGTTGGACACATGACCCAGGCTTGGCCAGTCAGAATACTCTACTCCCTGGCTACAGTGATTAGTTCAGGAATGGTTCTATGACACAACACCAGGCCAATCAGTCAACCCCTGAAGTTCAGCTGGAACTGTCAGGCAAGAGGCTCTCTTTTGACTGTGGTCCTTAGCTCTATAGATAATTTAAGATAAGAGTGACCATCTTTACCTCCACTAAACTTTCTTGAAAATGAAGACGACACAGAAGAAAGTGGAGCAAAATAGAGAATGCCAGAATTTCGATGATGTCCCTTGATACATGAATCTAGCAGTTCCTGAAGTTGTATTTACTCCTAGGTTTCCCACTTTCTAAAAAATTGTTAACATATACATAACAGGGACTTCCCTGGTGGCGCAGTGGTTAAGAATCCACCTGCCAATGCAGGAGACACGGGTTTGATCCCTGGTCTGGGAAGACCCCACATGCCGCGGAGAAACTAAGCTCGTGTGCCACAACTACTGAGCCTGCGTGCCACAACTTCTGAAGCCCACGTGCCTAGAGCCCGTGCTCCACAGCAAGAGAAGCCACTGCAATGAGAAGCCCATGCACTGCAACGAAGAGTAGCCCATGCTGGCCACAACTAGAGAAAGCCTGCACACAGCAACAAAGACCCAATGCAGCCATAAATAAATAAATTTATTTAAAAAATACATATACATAACATAAAATTTACCATTTAAACCACTTTTAAGTATACAGTCCTGTGGCATTGTGTATTTACATTGTTGTGCAGCCATCACCACCATACATCTCCAGAACTTTTTATCTTCCCAAACTGAAGCTATTAAGCAATAACTCCCCATTTTTCTTTCCCCCAGACCCTGGAAACCACCATTCTACTTTCTGTCTCTATAAATTTGACAATTCTATATACCTCATGTAAATGGAATCATACAATATTTTTCATTTGTGAGTAGCTTATTTGACATAGCAAAATGTCTTCAAACCAGTAAGAGCTAGTTCTTTGAATAAACAAAATTAATAAACCTTTAGCTAGACTTACCATTAAAAAAAGAGAACTCAAATAAAATCATAAATGAAAGAGGAGCTATTACAACTGATACCACAGAAGTACAAAGGACTACTATGTAGGAGACGACAACGAACAGTTATACATCAACAAATTAGAAAACCTAGAAGAAATGGATAAATTTCGAGAAACATACAACCTACCAAGACTGAATCATGAAGAAATAGAAATAGAAAAGCAATCTACAGATTCAATGCAATCCCTATCAAAATTCCAATGGCATTTTTCACCGAAATATTACAAACAATACTAAAGTTTGTATGGAACCACAGAAGACTCTGAATAGCCAAAGCAGTCTTGAGAAAGAAGAACAATGCTAGAGGCATCATGCTTTTTTATTTCAAACCCTATTATAAAGCTATAGTAATCAAAACGGTATGATTATGGCATAAACACAGACACATAGATCAATGGAACAGAACAGAGCCCAGAAATAAGCCCATGCATATATGGTCAATTAATTTATGACAGAGGAGCCAAGAATATACAATGGGGAAAGGACAGTCTCTTCAATAAATGATGTAAGGAAAATTGGACAGCCACATTTGAAAGGATGAAGCTGGACAACTATCTTACACCAAACAAAAAAATCAACTCAAAATAAAGACTTGAATATAAGACCTGAAACCATAAAACTCCTAAAAGAAAACATAAGTGATGGGACTTCCCTGGTGGCACAGTGGTTAAGAATCTGCCTGCCAATGCGGGGGACACGGGTTCGAGCCCTGGTCGGGGAAGATCCCACATGCCGCGGAGCAACTAAGCCCGTGTGCCACAACTACTGAGCCTGCACTCTAGAGCCCGCGTGCCACAACTACAGAAGCCTGCGCACCTAGAGCCCATGCTCCCCAAGAGAAGCCACCACAATGAGATGCCCGTGCACCGCAACGAAGAGTAGCCCCCACTCACCACAACTAGAGAAAGCCCTTGTGCAGCAACAAAGACCCAACACAGCTAAAAATTTAAAAATAAAAACGCATAAGTGGTAAGCTCCTTGACATAGGTCTTTGTGCTGATTTTTTTAAAACCTGCCATCAAAAGTAAAAGCAACAAAAGCAAAAATAAACAAGTGGGACTACATCAAAGTGAAAAGCTTCTGCACAGCAAAGGAAACCATGAACAAAATAAAAAATCAACCTACTGAATGGGAGAAAGTATTTGCAAATCATATATCTGATAAGGGGTTAATATCCAAGATATATAAAGAACTCATACAACTCAATAGAAAAAAAACAAACCACAAACAATCTGATTATAAAATGGGCAGAAGATCTCAATAGACATTTTTCCAAAGAAGATATACAGATGGCCAACAGGTACATGAAAAGGTGTTCAACATTATTATCAGGGAAATGCAAATCAAAACCACAATGAGGTATCACCTCATGCCTTTTAGAACAGCCATTATGAAAAAGATAAGAAATAACAAGTGTTGGTGAGGATATGGAGAAAAGGGAACCCTTGTGCATTGTTGGTGAGAAGGTAAATTGGTGCAGCCACTGTGGAAAACAGTGTGGAGGTTCCTCAAAAAATTAGAACTACCACATGACCCAGCAATTCCACTTCCAGGTATTTATCTGAAAACAAAAACACTGACTCGAAAAGATATGTGCACCCCCATGTTCATTGCAGCACTATTTACAGTAGCCAAGATATGGAAATAACCTAAGTATCCATCAATGGATGAATAGATAAAGAAGCTGTGATATATATATATAAAATTCAGCCATAAAAAATGAAGGAAGGGCTTCCCTGGTGGCGCAGTGGTTGAGAGTCCTCCTGCCAATGCAAGGGACACGGGTTCGTGCCCTGGTCCAGGAAGATCCCACATGCCACGGAGCGGCTGGGCCCGTGAGCCATGGCTGCTGAGCCTGTGCCTCCGGAGCCTGTGCTCCACAACAGGAAAGGCCACAACAGGGAGAGGCCCGTGTACCGCAAAAAAAAAAAAAGAAGGAAATCTTGCCATTTGCGACAACATGGATGGACCTCGAGGGCATTATGCTAAGTTAAATTAGTCAGACAGAGAAATACAAATACCATACTATTTCTCCTATATGTAGAATGCAAACAAACAATGACAAAAAGTCCAAGCTCCTAGATACAGTGAAGAGATTGGTGGTTGCCAGAGGCAGGAGGTGGGGGGTAGGAGAAATGGGTGAAGGGGATAAAAGCTTAAAAAAAAAGATTCATCTATGTTGTAGCATGTGCCTAGACTTCTCACTTTACAGAGTAAATAAATTCCCTTTTTGGCCTGAACTCTTTGGGTTATTTTTGTCACTTATGACCAAAAAAATCCTGGCTAATATAAAATAGATGTGGAGAGAAAAAAAAAGACAAAAGGTAGAGGAGAGTATTCTAACTTTCCAGTTCCCAAGTCCAGCCCCTTTCTAGGACTGACTGCAGGAAGTCCTAGAGGGCTCTAAAGACAGAGGAACAGTGCTTGCGTGCTCTCTCTCTCTTTAACAAATTCATTTCTGCTAAAATGAAAGAGTTGTAACCAACACACCTCCTCATTTCCTCTAGATGGGGTAAAGGGCCTCCATCCTCAGGGCCTCTCCCCTCCAGGTGAATCCTATTCTTTTTTTTTTGAATCCTATTCTTAATCCTCACTGAAGCTCTCACCATTTACCAAACAATCCAGCTTTCTCATGCCTCTCTGTCTCATGCTGTCCTCTGCCAAGGAAGTCCCTCTTTTCCTAAGCAGAGAACTCCTACATAGCCTTCAAAACCCTCCTCAAGTGTTACCTCCTCTCTGTAAGCTTCTCTAACTTTTTCACTCTCCCAAGCCATGGACACTTTGTATCGCAACTGTTTGCAGATTTCCTAGTCACTAGATTAAGAGCTCTAAGAGTGCATGGGTTGTTTTTGTTTCTTTATAACCTAAGACCTAGCACAGTTGCTGACAGTGACTTCTGTTGAATAAATGAACATAAAAAATTACTTGATAAGCCTCAGTCCTTGATATTCAAATAATTAATGCACTGAGGGCTTTACAAAATTATTTATCATCTAAGTAGGTTAGATATGTTCCCTGAAAGCTTTTAAAATTATTATTTTCACTATTAATAAAAATTCAGAGTGAATCCTTAGCCTAGTACAGACAGATTTAGCAAACATTTCCAAGAGTGGAAACCCAGATTAATGATTCTTGACCATATTTGGTCAGATGTGGAATAGCATTTTCCATGGCCTAACTTGTCCTTTTCAGTATGTATTCTTTTTAAGGATATACAATTCAGGTTACTTGCTAATTATGTTGGATTGTTCCTTAATCCTTATACTCCTGAGTGAACTCAAGAAATGATGGGTCATGACATCATGTAAAAATGCACCTTTCCTTGCTGTCTGGCATTCTCTCTTCCTTTTCCTGATTCTCTGCATCTGCCTCCTACTGATGTATTTGAAAGACATTTGAGCTGGACAGTCCAGCTAAATGATCCATTTTGTTAATATGGTACTTTTCCATAGGTGGCTTTAGATTTAGATATTTTTATTCTTGTGGAACATATAAACCTTCTCATGGTCCCCTCTGGCCTACCATAGCTTCTGAAAGAATAGAGGACCTTTTGTCTTTGATTTTATTTTACCCAATAGTCTTAAAGTTCATAAGTACAGACTGTTTTCTCCAAATTTCTCTGTACACCTTTTACTTTTTCTGCAAAAGTAGCCTTTTTTAACATTTTTTTTTTTTTTTTGCGGTACGCGGGCCTCTCACTGTTGTGGCCTCTCCCGTTGTGGAGCACAGGCTCCGGACGCGCAAGCTCAGCGGCCATGGCTCACAGGCCCAGCCGCTCCGCAGCACGCGGGATCCTCCCGGACCGGAGCACGAACCTGGGTCCCCTGCATCGGCAGGCGGACTCTCAACCACTGTGCCACCAGGGAAGCCCTAGCCTTTTTAAAAAAAAGTTTTTGGATGTGTTGGGTCTTCGTTGCTGCGTGCGGGCTTTGTCTAGTTGCAACGAGCGGGGTCTACTCTCCATTGTGGTGCGCGGTCTCCTCATTGTGGTGGCTTCTCTTGTTGCGGAGCATGAGCTCTAGGCACGCGGGCTTCAGTAGTTGTGGCACACGGGCTTGGTAGTTGTGACTCGCGGGCTCTAGAGTGCAGGCTCAGTAGTTATGGCACATGGGCTTAGTTGCTCCGCGGAATGTGGGATCTTCCTAGTTCAGGGATTGAACATGTGTCCCCTGCATTGGCAGGTGGATTCTTTTTTTAAAACAATTTATTTATTTTTATTTTTGGCTGTGTTGGGTCTTCGTTTCTGTGCGAGGGCTATCTCTAGTTGCGGCAAGCGGGGGCCACTCTTCATCGCAGTGCACGGGCCCTCTCACTGTTGCGGCCTCTCTTGTTGCGGAGCACAGGCTCCAGACGCACAGGCTCAGTAGTTGTGGCTCGCAGGCTCCAGAGCGCAGGCTCAGTAGTTGTGGCTCACAGGCCTAGTTGCTCCGCGGCATGTGGGGTCTTCCCAGACCAGGGTTCAAACCCATGTCCCCTGCATTGGCAGACTTTCAACCACTGCACCACCAGGAAAGCCCGGTAGGTGGATTCTTAACCACTGTGCCACCAGGGAAGTCCCCAAAGTAGCTTTTTTGATTTAAGTAGTATAACCTGCTCATTTTGGACAGTTTGGAAAATTCTGAAAAGGATCATTGTTAATAAGCCCACCATCCCATAATCAGAGACTGATTTTATTTAGATATTAGTATATTTGCTATTGCTAAGATATTGGCATACTTCTCTCCATTATGTGATCTTTTTCAAGCTGCACGTATTTAAAGTGCACAATTTGATGAGTTTTGGCATATTTGCACACTTGTGAAATCATCACCTCAGTCAAGAAAAGGAACATCACCCAAAGTTCCCTGGCGCTCCCTTTGCAATCCCTCTTCCCAAAGCTCCCCACCCCCCATCCCTAGGTAACCATTTACCTACTTTCTTTCACTAGATTAGTTTGCATTTTCTGGAAATGTATGTAAGTGGAATCATACAGTATGTACTTTTGTTTTGGTCTGACTTCTTTCACTCATCATAATTACTTTGAGTTACTTCATCCATGTTGTTGTGTATTCATTTCTTTTTATTGATGAGTAGTATTCTGTAGTATGAAGGTACCACACTTTGTGGACTTGTGGGCCAACAGTTGGTCTGTTTCCAGCTATTGCAAATAAAACTGCTGTGAATATTCATGTATGGGCCTTTGTGTAGACATGCTTTTATTTCTCTTGGGTAATTACCTAAGAATGGAGTGGCTATGTCATATGGTAGGTGTATTTTTGCCTTTTCATCAGGAAACTGGCAAAGTATTTTTCCAAGCAGCTATACCATTTTCCATTCCCATCAGCAGTGTATGAGAACTCCAATCCATCCTCCATATTACTGTCAACACTTGATATAGTCCATCTTTTTCATTTTAGCCATTCAAGGTGGTGTGCAATGGGTATCTCATTGTGGTCTTAATTATCATTTCCCTAATGACTAATGATATTGCACATCTTTTCTTATTCTTATGCCACTCATATGTCTTCTTTGGTGAAGTATCTATTCAGATATTTTGCACATTTTAAAATTTTGTTGTGTGTCTTCTTATTATTGACTTGTAAGTGTACTTTATATATTCTAGATCCAAGTCCTTTTTTGGATAGGTTTGTCTAATATTTTCTCCCAGTCTGTTGCTCGCCTTTTCATTTTTGTAATAGTGGGTTTTCAAGTGCAAAAGTTTGGTGAAGTACAGTTTATTGATTTTTTTTTCTTGATAGCTTATACTTTTTGTGTCCTATTTAAGAAAATCTGCTAAACTGCAAACCAGTAAGATTTTCTCCTATGTTTTCTTCTGTTATGGTTTTTAAGTTTTAACTCTTAAATTTTGATTTATAATTAGTTTTTAGTTAAATTTTGTATATGATGTATGGATATGGATATGATATGGATATGAGGTATGGATCCAAGTTCATCTTTTGCATATGGTTCTCTACTTCCAGCATTATGAATAATTTTATATCATCCATTAGTACATGCGCTAGGATGAGCTTGGTATCTCTGCTGTATCATTGCATAGTTGTGTCACTTTGACTTTCTGTATCTCAGTTTACTAATCTGTACAATGGGAATAATAGTGATTGGCCCTATCTCTCTGACAGGATGGTTAAAGAGATCAACTTGAGATAAGTAATATTGTTCATAATTTTTCCTTCTCTGGAAAGTTGAAAACATGGAAGTCAACCTGAATTCCTCCATCATCATCATCACGCCCAGGCACCTCTTAGGTATTTCTCGAATCTGTTATCTCCTCACAACTCCGACTCCCACTGTCCTGGTCAGGCCAGACTCTTCCTTTCTCACCAGGCTCATTGCAGTGATCCTACCAACTGATCTGCTGCTTCCAGGCTTGCTGCCCTCAGACCCAGCCTCTCTGCTGCCTCCCGGCTGATCCATCAAACCTTGTCAGTCATGTTATCTTCTGCTGACACTGTCTCATCTGCAGGATCAAGTCCAAGCTTTAGGTCAAGCCCTCCATGCTCGGGCCCTGCCTCCCCTCTAGTCTGCCCACTTGCGCACACACACACACACACACACGCATGCACACATGTACACACACATCCTTGCCATTGTTCACCTCCATGACTCTTGACTCTGGCTGTGAGATGTGCTCCTTCCCTGCATTTCCACTGTACTCTGGGCCACCTCCATGCCCAGAGTGTCACGTTGCTTTTCCACATTGCACTGTAAGTACCATTTGCGTCTCCCGCATCTAAATGTAAGCAGTTCAAGAAATGGAACTGTTGGGCTTCCCTGGTGGCGCAGTGGTTGAGAGTCCGCCTGCCGATGCAGGAGACGCGGGTTCATGCCCCGGTCCCGGAAGATCCCACGTGACGCGGAGCGGCTGGGCCCATGAACCATGGCCGCTGAGCCTGCGCATCTGGAGCCTGTGCTCCGCGACGGGAGAGGCCACAACAGTGAGGGGCCCGTGTACCGCAAAGGAAAAATAAACACTAGAGGGGAGATGCACAAGAATATGAATGTACTTACTGCCACTGAACTATACACTTTTAAAAATGGCTAAAATGGTAAATTTTGTGCTGTGTGTATTTTACCACAATTTAAAAAGTAGACAAAGGGGTAAACTATATAATAGAAAAACTAGGCAATAAATACTTTAATGAAGTGATCAAAATTAACATCACCAATAAGGACAAATGGACATCTTGTGCCTCTGGAGGTGATGGCCTGAAAAGCATTTATGCAGCATTCTAGCAAAAATGCACAACATCAATCCAACCATAAGGAGCCATCGACGGACCCAAATTAAGGGTCTTGATATGCAGTAACTGGCCTGTATTCATCAGAAAAATATCCATGTCGTAAAAGATAAAGACAGACTGACGGACTGTTCCAGATTGAAAGGTGACTGAAAAGCTATGACGACTAAGTGTAATACATGATCCTGAATTAGATCCTGCACCAGGAAAAAGAAGTTTCTTCTTTTTATTAAGTAAAGCACCTTATTAGAACAACTGGGAAAGTTGGAATATAAACTGTAGATTGCTAAGACCATTGTTAAATCTCCTGAATTTGATAACTGTCCTGTGGTTATGGACGAGACTATCCTTGTTTTTAGGAAACACACACTGAAATATTTAGGGCAAAGTGGCATGACATGTACAACCTACTCTCAGATAGTTCAGAAGTAATAAACATTAATGGTAAAGCACATGTGGCGAAATGTTAAGAATGGATGACTCTGTATAAAAGACATGAGGAGTCCTATGTACTGTTCTTGCAAACTTTTCTGTAAGTTTGAAAGTGTTTCAAAACAAAAAAGTTTTCTTTTTTTTTTGGCAGTACGCGGGCCTCTCCCGTTGTGGAGCACAGGCTCCGGACGCGCAGGCTCAGCGGCCATGGCTCACGGGCCCAGCCTCTTCGCGGCATGTGGGATCTTCCCGGACCGGGGCACGAACCCGTGTCCCCTGCATCGGCAGGCGGTCTCTCAACCACTGCGCCACCAGGGAAGCCCAAAACAAAAAAGTTTTTAAATTGCCTTGGGGTTGATTCAATAAATGTCGTTACATCCATACAAGGGTATATTTGACAGTCATTAAAAATATATTTATTAACATAGAAACAAATTCATAATATATAATTGATTGAAGCAAGCAAATTGCAGTATGATCTGCTTTATTCAGAACAAAACAAAGATCTCCTTTTCTGAAAAACAGTTTGAAAAGATGTATACCGAAATGTTAATTTTGGTTATCTCTGAATTATGGAATAAAGGGAAATTAAAAATTTTCTATTTTTGTTTATCTATATTTTCTACTTTTTCTACAATGTGCGTGCATTAATTATGTAATAAAAATTATTTAAAAATCATGAAGAAACAAGTGACAAAAAAGCCTTAAAGCCACCCAAGTGCGTGGACTGATTGGGAACCCTCTAAGCTGGGTACCTGCATTCTTTGGTAGCCTCTTTCTGCGGCAGAAGCTCCAAGTCCTTTCAGCTTCCAAAATCACACTGTGGTGAATTAAAGAAAAAGAAAAAACTCCGTATCTTCCATCCTCTGTCTTCTCCAACTTTGCTTTCTCTAGATGGAAAGCCCTCAGAGAGTTGTTGCTGGTGTATTTGGTATTCTAAACTGTTCTCCACGTGTTTAAGTGTTTTCTGCTCCCTGGTCAATTTAAAATAGGTTTTTAACTGCTGCTCCTCACAGGCTCCTGGACTTTTCCATAACTAATTGGAGGATGTTGGATTTTAAGGACCTCATGGAATGAATAAGCACCCTCCTTAACTTCAGTTCTCCCTTTTTCTCAGCAGGCCCAGGAACGATTGCCGCATTCCTGGCGAGGAATTTCAGGCAAGGGCCTGAAAGATCTAATAGTCACTTTTCAAAGATGCTTTCTTTGAACTCTCTCACTCAGAGAGCGACTACAACAAAGACAAAAAGCACAGCAGTTGTGATATCATTAATGTGTGTCCCCCTAATCCACTCTCTCAGGGCCGTCGCTCATGGTTGACTCTACTTCTGGATGTCCAAAAAAATCAGATCATCATCTACCACATTTACCCTTTAAGATGGTGTTTTCCTGTGAATTGAGTATCATGTCATGGTCTTCTTATTTTTATTCAAAATGTTTTAATGAATTTGTTTCATATCCTTCATTTCTGGGTCTTGAGTTCTTCATCAGACCCTTTAATATTCAGTCTCTGAGCACGGATTTAAAGATTTTTGCTTGTTATATATTGTGCCTCTTGAGATATGTTGGACTTTCTTGTCATCTTGACACTGATTTACCAGAATGAACTTCCTGGGAGAACAGTGTTATGAAGAAATTGTTCCACTCTGACAGCAGATGATTTTCATTAGTTTTGCTGAGTTTAGAGACTCAATGCAGGCACTTTGAAAATTGCAGTAGCGATGATCTTCAGGCAGCTGTGTCTGGGCATTTTCCTAATGTGACCTATTGCCAGCTCATAATATTAGCTTCTTATGTTTGGGGATAGGCAACCGAGTTTATATATAGATTTCATTTTTTAAAAAAATATTGCCAAGTGGCAAGTAAACATAGCATGAGGTAAAGCCTTGTTTATTTATTCAATCTCATATCTTACTCTAGTTCTAACAAATCTTTCTTATTACTTATGATATCATTTGTCCTTTAAAATAAAGCCAAAACATGCTTAAAAGCAACATGAAACTAACCAAAGGAAAATTTCAGTATTCTTCGGGTCATGGTTGTTCAAAATGTGAAGTGGTCAGAAAATATTTCTTCCTATTTTTATCTTAATTACCTCCGATCCCTTTCAGGAGCAAAACAGCTTAAAAGTTTGCAAATAAATTCATTTGTCTATGTAGTCATTTCCTTTGGGTTTGGAATAATCTTCCTTAACTATGTGAAAAACCTAGACTTAAGGTTATACTCAGAGAGAAAGTGAGACAAGACCACAGGTATAGCCTTGCCAAGTGATAGGTAACTGAGGATGCAGAGGTACCAGTTAGGAAACTACTGAGAACTGGGTTTGGTGGCAGTAGTGGGATGAAAGCTCGTGGCTCCAGAGGTGTTTAAGGAGGTACTTGTGCCTTTACTAGCTGACTGGCTTGGACTCTGGATAGGGAGATACTGACTTGGGTGATTTCCAAGAGCCATTTCTGCACTGAACTGCTATAATTCTTTACAAAAATAGTCATCCCTTTCCTAGTATCATGTTTAGTTCTTCAAACAACTCTTGGTTCTGTTCTGGGCCAGGCTCTATGCTGGATGTCAAGAAATAAAAATGGATAGAGCAACAGTGCCTTTTCTTGAGCTGCTTACATTTAGGTGGGGGAGACGCAAATGGTACTACAATAGGTACCTGAGGTAGAAATCGACCTGGAGAGTGCAGTGTTACAGTGAGGAACCCATTTCATCATAGCCTCAAAGACTAGAAGGATGATAGAGGCCCCTGTTTTTGCTGTAGGTACTGTTACTGTCAAACACTGACCTTTGTGAGAGGTGGAAGCCAGTCAGCCAGGAAAGGCCCAGGTATCATTCCTTTGAGCCCCTCCTTAAACATCTCTGGAGCCACGAGCTTTCATCCCACTACTGCCACCAAATCCAGTTCTCTGTAGTTTCCTAACTGGTACCTCTACATCCACTCTTGCCTTCACCAGTCCATTCCCTACAGGGCTAATCTTGAAATGCAAACACGATCATGACTCTCTCTCCTCTTTAAACCTCCACAGCAGCTTCCCATTCTGTTAGGCTAAAATCCAATTTGTACAGGACTGGGTCCAGTCTTTCTATCCTGTCTCATCCACTACCATTCTTCTCTCCTTTTCTGTGGTCCAGCCACAGGGCCTCACTGGCCTCCCTTCAGTTCCTCAGAAGCTCTATACTCCCACCTGCCTCCATCTGTGTCAAGCTCCTCTGTTATAGCGTCTCACACAACCATGTCCGTCTCCTGCAGAGCACTTCCCCTCAGTTTGTATTGATGTATTCCTCATGGTCTCTCTTTGATTAAGTGTAAGCTCTGCCAAGGAAGAGAATCCATCACTGCCGTATCACCGGCACCAAACCCAGTGATTGGTTAAGTCGGTAAAACTTAAGGTGAGGTCTAGGTTGATTTACCATTTTCTGTTGAGAAGGATTAGCTCCACAAATTGGTACGATTGCATCATTGCCACAAAGGGACCAAGCGACTTCCATTGTACCTCTTGAGTACATTCTTGTCTGTTATGACAATGCGGCAATCATTAAATTCTGTAATCATTTACTATGCAAATTACATTGGCTCAAACTTACTCTGGCTCAACTGCTGCACCCGTCCTCTCTCCCCTTCAAAGCATCTCTCAGCTCTTCCTGGAAGGCCCTAAAGTGCCACGCCTCATCCATCCTGTCCTTTCCCTCGTGCTCTACTCACCTGATTCTCATGTCCCAGTGTCTCGAAACCACTTGAAGGAACAACAGAGTGGCCTTGTCAGTAGTCCCCCTGTGAGATCACCATATCCACACCCCAGTTGGCTACCAGGGTTTTGACACAAGGGGTCTTCCCCACATAAAGGAAATGTTTGGCCCAAAGACAAATGTAAGGTTCTACCGCTAGAGACCAAAACAGTTCAAAAAGCTTAAAAAACAAAAATAACAACGAAAATCTTTAAGTTGCCCAAATCAGCCCAGACGTATGAGATATGCATTGCCTTATTTAATTGTCACAAAAATCCTATCATGTCTGTGCTACTGTCTTCATTTTAGAGCTGAGAAAAACTGAGGCTCTAGGATGTTGAGTGACTCACTGAAGTCCAACAGCATCGGGGCCATGATTCAAACCCAGGTCTAATGACTTTAGCTCTTAACCAGTATTTTATATTGCAGGCCAAGGTCAACAGAAATGGCATGGGGACTTGCATACAATTAACTTCAATTAGCCCTTATAGACCAAAATCATTCTGCAAAGGCAATATCCAAAGAGGCTTGACTGAAGATAAATTTTTTTTTTTTGCTGTACACGGGCCTCTCACTGTTGTGGCCTCTCCCGTTGCGGAGCACAGGCTCCGGACGCGCAGGCTCAGAGGCCATGGCTCACGGGCCCAGCCGCTCTGCGGCATGTGGGGTCTTCCCGGACCGGGGCACGAACCCGTGTCCCCTGCATCGGCAGGCGGACTCTCAACCACTGCACCACCAGGGAAGCCCAATAAATTATTTATATAAAGATACACAGGGTATATTCCTAAGTGTTAGTTTCATCATCTTAATCTTTTAACTTTATACATGCTCACATTTAAGGCGTTTTCTCCCCAGGTCTGTACTTCTAAATGTTTATGTATTTCTCCTTGTAACCGCATAACCTCCTAACACCACCCAGGCAGGGTGCAGACTCTCAAGGCCTGAGCAGACTCTCAAGGCCTGAGTTCCCCTTCAGCTGCTCATGTGATGCTCCCCGAGGACTCTGCACAGTCATGGGGTCATGCCGCCCAGCTTGTGCTTATTCTTAGTTTCAGGTAGTGTGGGGATGGATTTCCTGCCAGAATCCTGCCTTGGCATGCCATGTAACTGACCACAAGCCATGGCCCATCGTATGCTATTTATAGCAAGTGACAAAAATAGCCTCACCCCTCTGAAAGGTGTATTTGTGCCATATGCCCCCTGGCCTCCTACCATCTGACAGGCACTTCTCTCCAGACCTCAGAATGCAACAGGACTGTCTCCTCACACTGACCCAGAGGCACTGTGTCCCTCTTGTGTGCACGCCTCCTGCTCCAGAGGCATCCAGGGGTGGGGAGGCACCAAGGCAGGGCCTCAGCCCTGGGGTCAAGGCAGAACATAGTAACAGACCCAAGGAAGGAGCTTGGGGAGTGGGAGTAAGATGAGACCAAACCCAGTTGTTGGAGTTGGGTACAAAATCAGGGTGAGATCATGAACACTGCAGATCTGATTCTGAGTTGTGAATGCCCCAGAGACCCACTGATCTCCAAGCCTGGGCTGGGCCTGAGTTTGGGGATGGGGAGGTTAATGGAAAGGGCTGGAGTGACCAGCAGAGTGTGGACAGACCCTGCCCCTCTCTAGCCGCGTGCAGGTGAGCAACTTACTTCATCTCTCTGGGCTGTTTCCTTACCTGAGAGGGTAGACCCAGAGGAACAACTCCTATGCTAGGTGTGTGTATCAGAAGTACCTGGGACCTTGTTAAAATCAGGGTGCCTGGGGCCCTCCTTGTACATTGATTCAGAGGGTCTGGGAGGATCCTGGGCGTCTGGACATTCTGCAGGTTCCCCAGGAGATTCTGATCCGCACACCAGTGTTGGAGAGCCCCTGTACGAAGTGAGCCCCAAGGGGTCTTCCAGCTCAAACGTCCCTTTATGCTAAAGTTTACTGAACCAGGTGTAAGAAAGCATAGAAGATAGGCATTCACCTCACTTAATTACTAGGCAGCATTAGAATCAGACACTTTATCAGTCGCTTGTTGCATCCTGAGAAATATCAGTTGGGAGCTTATTCGAAGCCAGCTTTTTGCGTGTTAGGCTGAAACTCTGGGCTTGATTTCACCCTCTTCTATATCCTCTTTTAGGCCATCCCTCCCTGTCCCCTGGTTTAATTATGAGGGGTCACAAACTGGGGACCAGAAAGACAAATCCAGGCAGGCCACACATGAGCTTTACTTAGTCTGACCAGTGTTAAAAAAACAAAATTCAACTGAGTAAATTTGAAGATCTAATTGGTTTTATTCATCCCATCTAGTTAAATAGAAGGGTGCTCTGAGGAGTTGTACAAAGTGAAAGGTTTTTATAGGTGAAAGGAGGGTGGGTCAGGAAGGTATTAGCAGGAGAAAAGAAAGGGGTGTTTCAGGCCAGACTGTCTTCTTTGTGGGGAGGGGAATGGCAGGGGTCTTTATCAGGCAGATAACCTTGTTCCCATAGATTGTTTCAGATTGACTGTTTCAAAGGTCGCGTTTCTAGGAGGGATTGAAACTGCAATTAAGTCTTGGTTTGCTGTCTGAGGGGGCAAGTGACTCCATTTGGGGCTTGCCCTTTCTTTTCCATGCCAGTATTTTTTTGTAAGTCTGAATTTGTGCGGGGTCAGACTGGGCATTTGCTTTCCAGCTCCCCCTGGCCCTGCCGCACCAAGTGTGTTACACCAGTGGCTTCAGCTCTTCGCCCTCACTGCCTAGATCCTGACGTTAGATCTGAGCTCAACTCCTGTGTCTAGCTCGAATCTCTTTCTGAGCAGTAGCCCCAGAGATCCAGATGCCTCTTGATAGATAATCCAGTTTGTGTACTTAACAGAAGGCCTCGCATGTAGTACAGGGCTAAATAAATCTTAGCTAGGGGTGTTATTATCCCTACTGTGCACCTCTTCTTCGGGTCTCACAGGCACCTCAGCTCAACCTGTTCAAAGCAGCACTCATCACTTTCCTCACCTTCACCCCAAGCTTCTTCTCCCCGTTTCCTCTTTCCACAAATGATCTCATCATTAAGTCATCTAGACTGTGTGGCCCTGGGCTCTTTGGTCTCCTTCATTCTGATTCATCATCACAGCTTATGAAAAATCTCTCTTGATTCCATCTAGTTTTCTCCATCTCTGCTGTCACCATTCTAGTCCCAGAGACCATCATTTCTGCCCGAACTGTGTAGTTACCTAATTATTCTCCTGCACACATTATTGTTTCCATCTAACCCATTGTTCAGTTCGAAGCCGCAGTTTTGTTAGGGGAACCACTGACTGAAACTGCCTGTCCTGGCCAGGCACTATAGTAACCACTTGCATGAGTCATCTTACAACAGGAGGTCAACAACCAATTGGAAGAATTTGGGAAAGGTCAATAGGAGAGAGGAGACTCCAGTCCATATGTCCTGCCAACCTCCCAGAATCCTGCTCGCTGGAATCCATCTTGGCTGAGTGATGTGCGCGCCACCAGGAAGCACCCTGAGTCAGAGTGCTTCGTCAGAGACAACCTGGCAACTAACCCCATCACCATAGAACCTGAGACTGCGAGCCACGTGGCAGAGAAGTTCTCCTGGGTTCCCTTATACTACTGCTCTCCATCTTGGGGGCCCCTTCCCAATAAAGTCTCTTGCTCTGTCAGCACGTGTGTCTCCTCGGACAATTCATTTCCAAGTGTTAGATAAGAGACCATTTTTGGGGCCTGGAAGGGGTCCCCTTTCCTGCAACAGTTTTACTAAATAAATTTGATCTTGCCTCTCCCCTGCCTGCAGTGGCTTCCCAGGGCCCCAAGCTAAAACCCAAATTCCTTACCAAGACCCTCCCCAGTCTGGCTCCTGCTTCCTCCCCAGCCTCCCCCGGCAGTCTGCATTCCAGCCATCTGGGATTTGTGTTGTCTCTTGGATTGGCACAGGGAAGAGCTAAATCAGACTCCACCTTGGATCTGTTTCTTTGACTTTAACCTTTGCTTTTTTTAAAATAAAAAAAAATATATATATATATATTTATTTATTTATTGGCTGCGTTGGGTCTTTGTTGCTGTGCATGGGCTTTCTCTGGCTGTGGCGAGCGGGGGCTAATCTTCGTTGCGGTGCGCAGGCTTCTCATTGTGGTGGCTTCTCTTGTTGCGGAGCACAGGCTCTAGGCACACGGGCTCTAGGCTCACGGGCTTCAGTAATTGTGGCTTGCGGTCTCTAGAGCGCAGGCTCAGTAGTTGTGGCGCACCGGCTTAGTTGCTCCGTGGCACGTGGGGTATTTCCGGGCCGGGGCTCGAACCCGTGTCCCCTGCATTGGCAGGTGGATTCTTAACCACTGCGCCTCCAGGGAAGTCCAAGAAAATGTAATTCTTAAAGTCACAGGAACACTTAAAGAAGATGCAGTTCCTTCACTGGACTAAAATGTAGATTTTGGCTTTACCTAGTAAGCCAGAATGAAGGAGAAAATGTGAACTTTGTCTGTAGAGAGCCTGAGGTTTGGGCCTAGACCACCACTTACTGCATGCATGCCTTTGGAAAATTTATTCAGCCTCCCTGCTTTACTTTCTTTCTTGTAAAATGGGGAAAATAAGACCTACCTTGCAGGATGGTTTTGAAGACTGAATACAAAATGTAAAGGATCCAGCACAGCCCTGGTGACCAGGTGCTCATCGATGGCATTGTTTAAAAGTCCTCCTGCATTTTAATTATTTAAAGGTCTCATGGCCTGGCTCAGAGTTACAGGGAGCTCAGGACATACTGTACTCCCGGTGGGAAGAGGCACTATGTCTTTACTGTCAGTGCCTTAAGAGAATGAGGAAAAGCTGGCAGAACTAGGAAAGCAATTGCAGCAAAGAAGCATGGGAAATGAAAATGGGAGAATTTGGTTCTCACTGGATCTCGGAGTCACACTGAAGAGCAGGGATTTCTTTTCCTGTTCCCTTTTCCTTCTCACTTGCTCAGGAGGGAGGCTTCTCAGGGAGGGCAGCCAGGGGCAGGATTCCAACGGGCAGAAGAAGGAGCCTTGCTTCTCCAGTCTGCTTCTCTCTCCAGTGCTTTAATGAAATTCATATTCAGACATTTAAAAAAAAAAAAATAACACTGGGGCTTCCCTGGTGGCGCAGTGGTTGAGAGTCTGCCTGCCGATGTAGGGGACACGGGTTCATGCCCCGGTCCGGGAAGATCCCACATGCTGCAGAGCCTGCGTGTCCGGAGCCTGTGCTCCACAACGGGAGAGGCCACAACAGTGAGAGGCCCACGTACCGCAAAATAAATAAATATATATATAACACTTTGTTTTTTTAATTTCAAAGGCAAATCATATTCATTCTGGAAAATTCATAGAGGCAAAAAGAAGAAAAAAATTATCCAAAATTCTACTGCTAGATAACTACTGAAACCATTTGGGAGGCTATCCTTTCAAAGTTTTTTCTAAGCAATAAGGACGTAAACCAGTATATTCTTATAATAACAAACGGGATGGAATGGTACACACTGTTCCGTAATGTGATCTTTTTCACTGGACAGATCTCCATGTCAGTAAATGAATGTATCTAATATCATGATGGGTGACATCAGTGGATGCTCAGGTAGCCAGCCACAGGCACCCATGGTGCCCTCCCTGGATGGAGACTTGTAGCTTGTTTCTGTGAACCATGGTTCAGTGAGCAGCTTTATAGGCGAACTTAGTACAACCCACAATTGTTTCCTTACAGTGAATTCTCACATTCAGTCTTAACTTTCTCAAAAAAAAAGAAGACAATAAGACAATGTGATTAAAATTTTTAAATCACAAGGAGGCCTCTTTGGAGCGGAGGGAAGAAACTGTAACTCAGCATACGATGATTTTATTTCCGATTCTGCTCAACCTCCACGTTTATCTCAAGCACAGCCTTATTTCTCGTCAACAAACTTCAGAAACAAAGTCCTTGTCCTTAAAGAGATTACAATCTAGTAGCCGATATAAGAGACACAATAATTCTCTTTCATTTACACAAAAGTACCTGATTTTTTACCATGAGAAGTGAGGACAAGATGGATGCAATAATAATAATAGCCAATGTTTAATGAGAACTTACCATATCTGTGAACTGTTAGTATATTAAATGTTATACAATGTATACACAATGTATATACAATTGTATAACAAATGTTACACAATGTTATACAATGTATAACAACTGTTAGTATATTAAATGTATACAATATATACAATGTTATATACAGAATAAGCATTGTGATGTAACTTTCCAGATATTGCGGCCTGAAAACGGGCTTGCTGATGTCCCCCATGGTGGGGTTCATAGTGACCAATCAGTGCACCTTCCACTCGCCGGTCGGCTTTCCTCAGATCGCAGTGGCTGTGTTGGTCATGGAGAAAGTTGGTCATTCCAGCGTGCATTACCGCCTTGCTCTGTTTCCCCCCACGCCCACCAAGGAGCCACCTTCCACTGATCTCCGGCACCTCAGTGATGGCTTTTTCTTTGGCCACCCCAAGCTGGCGCAGTTTGCCGCTTTGGCCTGTACCACTGGGTCTTCAGTCCATGTCTTTGTGAATCC
The DNA here is from genome assembly GCF_963924675.1 of Phocoena phocoena. Lineage (NCBI taxonomy): Eukaryota > Metazoa > Chordata > Mammalia > Artiodactyla > Phocoenidae > Phocoena > Phocoena phocoena. Next base: position 83,962,173 of record NC_089226.1, on the reverse strand, counting down.
AGCCATCAGCAAGCCGGTGGGCCTTCCTGAAGACTTCCGGCGGGGCTTCCTGTGGCTGATGAGCCCGGCTCCAGTGTGAAGGTTTGTATGGGAATCGCGCCTGCCAGAAAATAAAGTGTAGATGATCCTCTAAACAATTTTTTTTTAAATTTAAGTATAGTTGATTTACAATGTTGTGTTAGTTTTAGGCATACAGCAAAGTGATTCAGTTATACATATTTTTTCAGATTATTTTCCATTTAGGTTAGTACAAGATATTGAATATAATTCCTGGTGCTATACAGTAAATCCTTGTCGCTTATCTATTTTACGTAGAGTAGTTTGTATCTGTTAATCCTATACTCCTAATTTATCCCTACCCCCTCCCTTTCCCCTTTGGTAACCAAAAGTTTGTCTTCTATGTCTGTGAGTCTGTTTCTGTTTTGTATACAGATTCATCTGTATTATTTTTTAGATTCCACTATTAAGTGATACCAAATAATATTTGTCTTTCTCTGTCTGCCTTACTTCGCTAAGTATAATATTCTCTAGGTCCATCCATGTTGCTGCAAATGGCAACATTTCATTCTCCAGATGGTTTCTTCTTATTCCTTAGCATGTCTTTTCACCCTTAGGAGAGGGTATTTTTTACCCTTTATGAGAGTCACCTAGCTCCACCGATCAAGCATCTCCTCGCGTCAGGCCTGGGCAAAGTGCTTCACACTCAGGGCCTCACTGAGCCCCCCACAACCACCCAGCCAGGCTGGTGCTGCTCTTGCCTCCTTTTACAGAAGAGGAAAAGGAGGCTTGCAGAGTGGAAGTAATTGGCCTGAAGTCGTTCAGCTAATGAGTGGGTCTGACTCTCAAGTCACCTGGGCGTGCTCTCTACGGGCATCTTTCTTATCTCAAATATCTTAGCAGCACGGCCACATACTTGCTGTGGCTTAGGACCGCTAATCTGATGTGAGTCATTAAATGTCCTCAGCTTCTTATACTTAATAACCATGTGAACTCTTTTATTTTTAAGTTGTGAACCTTAAAAAAAACACAAAACTTTCATATATTTAAAACAACAAACACCTTTGACAATTTTCTGATAAATCCACAACCTCCATCAGTCACTAATGCCACACGTGGAAATCTAAAATGAACCACAAATAAAATCTTTGATGCTGAAATACGTAAGGACCTTATTTTGGTGTAATAATAAAAATGGTTACCATTTCCTGAGCACTGACCACACAAAATGCTTTATGTTCGTTACCTTAATCATCCTATTCCTCTTCTACAAGGTAAGAGTTATTGTGGCCATTTTTCAGATGAGAACGTTAAGGCTTTAAAGGGAACATCTGGAGTCGGCGAAGGTGTTCTAGTCCAACCTCTGCCTCAGTCCTGAGAAAGGGAAAAGCACAGGCTTAATTTCTCTGGGCCTCAGTTTCCTCCTCTGAAAATATAACCTTTCCCAGCTGGGTCTCTGAATGTTTTTGAATGTGCAGAGAGTCTTTGATCTGCTTTTGAATTACATTCCAAATCCCTACCACATATAACTAGCTTTGGAATATCCTGACCGTGACAAAAACAACATTAAAAGCTATTCCTGGGCTTCCGTGGTGACGCAGTGATTAAGAATCCGCCTGCCAATGCAGGGGACACAGGTTTGAGCCCTGGTCCAGGAAGATCCCACATGCCACGGAGCAACTAAGCCCGTGCACCGCAACTACTGAGCCTGCGCTCTAGAGCCCGCGAGCCACAACTACTGAAGCCCGTGCGCCTAGAGCCCGTGTGCCTAGAGCCTGTGCTCCACAACAAGAGAAGCCACCACAATGAGAAGCCTGAGCACTACAATGAAGAGTAACCCCCGTTCTCCGCAACTAGAGAAAAGCCCACACGTAGCAACGAAGACCCAACACAGCCAAAAATAAATAAAATAAATTTGTAAAAAATAAAAAGCTATTCCTTTGTCATTTAATCCATTCAGTTTCACCCAATGATAGATCAGTTTTCAGGTTTTAAAGCACTTCACACAAGAATTCTAAATCTTGGCAAGACCACTAACCAGCAGCCTGGTGTTGGCAGGCATTGATCTATCTTACCTTTGGCATTTGACCACCTGAGGAAGGTCATCAGGGAAAACTCAGTCCTTGCAGTTCTTGCATGTGCATTACTTACCTTACCTTTATAACTACCTCAAATCCAGTTTGAGTGTTTCCCCAGACCCAGACCCTGGAACTGACCAGAATTGAGAGTGCAGATGGATTTTTGGACATAGCTCCAAGTTCATGTAAATCTCATGAGTTTAAGTGCTGATGACACAATCTTCCCACTGCTCAAAATTTAAAAACTTGAATGTGAGCCAAAGTGGTGGGTGTTATGACACTCATTGGTTTTTAGTGGTAAGTTCTAGAGCTATGAACTTGTTTTAAGAATACAGAAAGAGGGACTTCCCTGACCGTCCAGCGGTTGCGACTTTGCCTTCCAATGTGGGAGGTGCGGGTTTGATCCCTGGTCCGGGAGCTAAGATCCCACATGCCTCGGGGCCCAAAAACCAAAACATAAAACAGAAGCAATATTGTAACAAATTCAATAAAGACTTTAAAAATTGTCTACATCAAAAAAAAAATCTTAAAAAAAAATACAGAAAGAATAATAATAAAAAAAATACAGAGAGAGCCAAATTTTTAGTTGCATGTACTTGGAGGAAGCTAGATTTTACTACAAAGGTGGCAAAATAAATCTAGACTTTTTAAAAATCCAGTCAGCCATTCACCACTTTACGCCATACAATGTTTTTGCTGAGCTGCTAACAAGTAGGCATGTAGCTGTTGTTTGCTGGGCACTTCTGAGCAGATATGACTCCTGCATTTGCTAACAAGGAACAAGTACAGTAGTAATCCAAGCGGGTAAAGAAAACCTTCAGGTGTGCAGATTTTCTAACTACATCTTTGTTACACTCTAATTCGTTCAAAAATCTACAGTAAGAGACAAGAGGTACAAAATATGTGTTCATGTTTTGCTTGGACAGATTTTGGCTCCTAGCAATTAATGCTTTCAATCACATTAAGCATATAAATAATGCTTTGTGACATAACAGTATTTCCCATTACAGATCGATTTTGTAGCATTTGTTCATAATCAGACTTGAAATGTTACCTAGAAACAAAATATGTTTTCCTTGAAACAGTCAGACCCTATTAGAAATCTAAGGCTTTACAAATCACCATGTTAACAGCTATGTCCCCTAGCTAAGGTTTTCTTTCCTTAAATAGTGTTAAATTCAGCCCCAGAAGCACTAGTCTCTTTGAGGGTTCTCTTCTTATGTGCACTGACTTGAAAGGAAAAACTTAGTGCTCAAAATATATCTAATGTCTTACTATGTATAACTTAATAAACTAACCAGTATTCCCTTTTGGGGGAAAAATAACGTTAGCACCTTTTAAAAGTGTTATGCTTGGGCTTCCCTGGTGGCGCAGTGGTTGAGAGTCCGCCTGCCAATGCAGGGGACACGGGTTCGTGCCCCAGTCCAGGAAGATCCCGCATGCCGCGGAGCGGCTGGGCCCGTGAGCCACGGCCGCTGAGCCTGCGCGTCCAGAGCCTGTGCTCCACAACAGGAGAGGCCACAACAGTGAGAGGCGCGTGTACCGCAAAAAAAAAAAAAAAAAAAGTGTTCTGCTTATAATTGGGTTATATTATTTTCTCATGTTTTAAAAGACAGGTTCTCATTGCTTGAAAAAAATGTGTCAGCCTATTTAAGAGGAGTTATTTATATAAGAGGAGTTATTCTCATTTCCTGACCACATCTACTGTGGGTGAGCAAAGAAATAAAGTGAACATAGATTCAGAGATTTGGAGCAGTAAAATTTAGTGCTAAACTGCAGAGATTTTGGAGCAAGGAACACCTGGATTTGAGTTCTGGTCCTGCCATATAATCACTCTGGAATCTTGGGCAAATTACTTTTCATTCAGCAAATGTTAGCTATTTTGTAAAATTTTTTTGTAGCATCCCCCCAGGAGTATTCTCTTTGATTAAAGCTACAACCTCTCATTCATTCAGCAAATAATTACGGAGTAGTTATTGTAGGTTAGGCTCTACAGTTCTAGGTCCTGGGAAGCAGCAGTAAATTAGACAAATCAGGCTCTTATTGTCACAGAGCTTATGTACTAGCTCGGAGAAGATGGACAACATACAAACAAGATAGTGTCAAATGGTACATTTGGTTGAATGGTGGCACCCCCAAAAGATATGTCTACCTCCTAACTCCTGGAACCTGTGAATGTGAGCTTACTTGGAAAAATGGCTTTTTGCAGATGTAACTTAGGATCTAGGATTAGATCACCCTTGATTATCCAAGTGGGCCCTAAAGCCAATAACAAGTGTCCTTATAAGAGACACACAGAAGACAGACACAGAGAGAGGAAGAAAAGGCCGTAAGATGGAGGCAGAGTGGAGTAATGCAGCCACAGCCAAGGAACGCCTGGAGCCAGCAGAAGCAGGAAGCAAGGAAGGAAGGATTCTCCCCTAGAGCATTCCGGAGCCCAGTCCTGCCAACACCTTGATTTCAGACTCCAGCCCGCACCGTGAGTTTCTGTTGTTGAAAGCCACCCTCTTTTGTGGTAATTTGTATGGTAGCCCCAGGAGACAAATATAAATGGCAATAGGTACATACCAAGGAGAAAATAAGACAGGGAAATGAGACGGGGACTCAAATGGGACTGCTACAAATAATGGAGTCGGGAAGGTCCCGCTGAGGAAGTATGTTTTGAGTTACCCCAGGATGTGTGAGATGGGGGTTCCAAATCAGAAGGATAGCAAGTGCAAAGGGCCCAACCTGGAAATGAACTTGGTGTGTTTGAGGACCAGAAAGTCAGTGGGGCTGCTATGGGAGGTGAAAGGGAGTGGGGCTGATGAGTCGGGAAGGGACCAGTTGCTATAGGGCCTCCTAGGCCTTGATAAGAAGTCCAGATTTTCCTCCAACTGAAACCTGTCTCTGAAAGGTCTTACCATTAAAATGACCTGCACGTTCTCTAATTAGCATAGAGAAGTATATATCTATTAAATAAGTAAATATGAATATGTTCTGAACATTCTAATAGTTGGATTTTTAAAATGCAAAACTTTTATAATCTTACTCATGTCATCTCATCCCACTGTTAAATTCTCTATCAACAGTGAATAATGTCACAAATGGTACATATGAAGTCAAACACCACAGGACACAGTAGAAAATCCTCAGAGGGATCCTTTATTTCATTCACTTTCTCCTTATAAGGTGGAAGTCCAACCTGTAAAAGTTATTTCTTCCAGTTCAGCCAGTGGCTTGGAACCTGCTTTGTCAATTACATGGTGTAAGTGGTCCCAGGGCAGGTCCAAGGGTTGTGGATTCACCAGGACTGGATGAGATGGGTTCCAGAGCTCCACTAAGCAGGCTTTCCTAGGACCCTACTCCCTATTCCTATCAGAGATCAGCAAGGAAATGGATTGGATTTCTATTCACTTTTTCAAAGATCAGATCTGCTTCATTTACATGTCAAGAAAAATTTCTCAAGTATGATAAAGTGTTTACCATTTTCCTGTAGTTCTTCAAATGCCTGACATTCATCTTTTCTCCCTACCTTTAAAATTCCTTTCTTTTTCACATAACCTTTCTTAACTGCTTCTTATTGTAAAAAACAAAGACAAAACAAAAAACAAAGATGGGTGGATCTGTTGTACACATTAGCAGGTCCATATAGAAGAATGCACAGAGATTTATATGCCATTTACAGTAACAGCTCAGAGTACAAAGTCAAGAAGAAGAATCTGAAATATCAGCCTTGCTCTGAAAGAAGCCTGTGTAGGATGCGATACCACTGAAGCTTAATCAGAATTTTCCCTCACCAATTATTTAACAGTGGCAAATGTAAAAACTCTGCAGTTAAAATACATGGCGGTCACTCCCTATACTGCCCTCTCCCCGCTCACCCAACTTCTGAATCATAGGGCTTTTTCAAATTTTATTCCCCTTCAGTTCAAATTTCATGGAAAAAGCTAAAAAGTCATGTTTTAGCAATGTATCCCCACAGAGCATTGTAATTTACCAAGATTTTAATGTGTTTGGACAGAAACCTTCCTCAAAGATCAGTGATGACTATTTTCCAGCAAATATTGAGTAAAAAATCATTTTAACCCCAATCTGAGGTGACAAACTTGCTTTTGGGGGGGACGCAACTGCTGTAAATGAGGTAATTGTAGCAATTATCCAGGACAATAAAAGAAAGCCTATGACAGTCTGCCATATGGTGAATGTGCATCAAAGCTCATCATGGTTTTTGGTGAGATCTTCCCCATAATTAGTAGCCTGACTTCCAACAAACATGTTCCAGTTGTCCAAGATCTCCTCTTTAGTGAGCTTTTCATCCTGCAGGAGAGAGAAAAGAGCTCTGTCACAGCAACTCGGTCACTCGGAGTCGTCACAGCATGAAGCTCATGGTATTTCATTGATCTGCAACATTTAAAATATTACGTTTCATAATAAGCTACTAGGTACCTCCTTCATCTACCATCACTGCCCTGCAAAGCCCCAAATTGGAACAGCCTCCTGCTACAAAAGCTGTGCTAAAATACATCAGAAAAGTCCTCAAGGAATTGAGGAGCCGGAGTCCAGTTATGTCTACACACAGTGCTGGCATTCCCAAGACAGGCCCCAAAGAATTCTACTTCCCTTTTATGGCTTGACTGCAAAACTTGACTGTCTCCCGAGAATTTGCAGCTGTGATCAAAATGGGAAGAGGCAGGACTTCTTTCTAAACCTTCTTTCTTTCTTTATTTATTTGGATACTGACCAATAGATATCGGCTCGGAGCCAGCACGGTGAGCTGGCCTGAGGATGCCGAGGCTTTAATGTGATGGGCTTCCTTCTGCCTCACATGCTGCAGAGGTCTGAAGAGTGTCTGCTGACTGAATGAATGGATGAACAAGCTTGTCCTAGGGCAACACAGGGCACACCTCTTAAATCCATGCCTGCCCACAGCCAACCAAGTGACCGGTTCTGCGATCCTAGGAGATGGCAGTGAACGTTAAGTGTGACCCACAGCAGACTCTCCAGGAACAGGAACGTCTGGGCCTAATGAGCTCACCGTGGGTTATCACGGTGTTGGCTGAAGTTCACAGGTCTCTGATGTAGGGCAGGAATGAGAGAAGTCAATAAGGACACGGCCACATGGGCCAAGGCAAACATCAAAGAAGCAAACAGAACCAATCTTATGTAAACTGTCTCCCTTCAAGGAATGATTCCAGAGGATGCTGAAATACCTTATTTTTGTCCGACTCATACACCAGGTGCCTGGCCTCAGCCTGTGCGTGGTCATAGTCTTGTGGGAGGATCCAGTGGCGGATCTCATCTTTGTCCAGCTTCCCGTCCTTGTTCAGATCTCGGAATTCATTGAACTGCTCCCGTTCTGACAGCACCCAGTCTGGCTCAGGGCCATTCTCCTCGTGGGAAAACATATCAGCTGGAAGGAAAGGCTGTTCTTGGTTATAAAGACAAGTGGGAAGGTAAGTCCAAGAAAACCTGACCTCTTGCAATCTAGAGACCTAACCAGACAGCTGGGGGCAGTCTCTTGGGTAAATAATGCAATGATTTATCCACTATGAAGGCCGCTTAGTGGGCGAGAAAGAACTGTGCTTGGGAGCCAGAAGATGAATCCTGGCTTTTGACTTTTCGTCTGTAAAGTGGAGACAATAACTTATTACTCAAAAGGTTATTATGAAGGTCAAATGTGAAAGCCCTCTACAACCCAGCCTGGAACTATACAGGTGAAAACTAATAACAATGAACAATAACAGCACTTTCTATGGTCCAGATGCTGTGTGAAGCACATACTTTTTTAAATTTGATTTTTCATTACAATCCTATGAAGCTAGGTGTCGTTATTCCCACTTTATAGATGAAAACACCGAGGCACAGCCTTAACCCAAGGACCCACAGCTAGTATGAGAATGTAGTAGGCTACACAGGAACATGGGCACTCTGCTTCCAACCCATAGTCTTAACCACTGTGTTTACTACAATTGTTGTTTATATCATTTCCAGGGGGCTTTCACATATATTTCATTTCATCCTTATAGCAATTTTATAAGATAGATAAATACCCTTATTTTAGAAAATGGCAGGGAAAGGAAAAAGAAGGCAAAGTTTATCCATTGTTTGCTAAGCTACTAGATCTTCTTGGAAAAGAGATACCCTGAGGGCAATTTCTCTTTTGATGGAAACAGCTTGGAAATGTCAGATGGTAGAGACAGTAGGTAGTGAACGAAGGAAAAAGAGAGGCAAGACCCTGCGTTCAACTACATCCTGGAAACATGGGTGCTGTGTCTTCCCGTTTTACAGATAAGGAGACAGGCTTATACTGAGTGATTACACGACTCCCACAGGGTCTCAAAGCTAGTAAGCGGAGAAGCCAGGACTCTTAATTCCAGTGTTCTTCCCACTACGCTACATCACCACCGGTTTCCACTTGTCTCTGCCTGCCGAGAAGGCTCCTCCATAAATTGAAGTCACTTGCTAGACAAGTCTGGACATCCGGTCTCTCTGACTCCAAGTCACTCAGAATTCAGTTTTCAAGAACAATGAGCCTACCTCCCTCTCTGCCAGTGTAAAGAATGGAATGTTTCTTTTAGACAAAGCCGCTCAAGGAGTTTGCCCCTGACTTTGCACCCTTTCAATGCAGATCAGGAGGAGGGTGGGGAGAGCACCTAGTTTTAATCAAAAGTGCTACATCGTTTTAATCAGTCAGCCTTCCCTGTCAGTCTAATTCCGCCACCACTGTCAAGGTGTCCGGGGATCTGAACCTTCCCGCACACGCACGTGTACCAGGCCTGAGGCAGGCTCTGCTGCTTGCACTGATGACGGGGCTGTCAGCATTGGTTATTCTACAAAGAAAGGTAGTGCCACCGAGATGGCTTTAATTACTGTGGCGAGAGCTGCCCATCTGTTACCACAGACAGAGGGGGACAACGTTTGGTTCTTCAGATCAAACATAATTCCAAACGATTAGAAGAAACTTTGCTCTTCATTCAGAAGGCACTTATTCTTCTGTATGGGGTGGCAAAGTAGTACAACCACACACCAGAGACTGATGGCAACACGGGCTCTTCTTTTATGTTGAAAGGTAATTAACTGCCTCTGTTAAATATCTGCACAATGGGCTTCCCTGGTGGCGCAGTGGTTGAGAGTCCGCCTGCCGATGCAGGGGACACGGGTTCGTGCCCCGGTCGGGGAAGATCTCACATGCCGCGGAGCGGCTGGGCCCGTGAGCCATGGCCGCTGAGCCTGCGCGTCCGGAGCCTGTGCTCCGCAACGGGAGAGGCCACAACAGTGAGAGGCCTGCGTACCGCAAAAAAAAAAAAAAAATCTGCACAAAAATTATATCCATCGCATCCTTCAAATGATTTTCCAGCTTTTACTTTACTGAGACTTGGGAAAAGAAGAGCTATCACGAGAAGGTGGCCTGCAGCTGGGGCCACGTGCCAAAGCACTGAAGTAGCAGCCACAGAGGATCAAATGGAAATATCCCTGCCGCCTTCTCTAGTCCTTCATGCTGGGAGGGCCCCTGGGCGGCGTCTGACCCGGGGCACTAACTGGAGCCTCATTCAGCCAGGGCTCAGTTACCTGCAAACACACTTCTTGATGTTGCTTAAGTGGAGCCCTTCAGAACAAAAAACTAGGAACAGTACTCCCAATGAAAGACCAAAAACCAGAGGCGTAAGACGGCTATATTATGGGGCAATCGTGCACTTTGTAAAAGGATTTACCTAAGAAGGAATGCCTTTCTGCAGAGAACTCGGGCATGTAAACAGTTCTGTTGACCACAGCTCCGTCCACCCAGTTTCTAGGCCCCGCTGGCTAACAGTCTGTTGTAAAGTCCCCTGAGACTGTCCGCTCTAGCTTCACTGTACATCTCTGGGATCTCCAGACCCATTTCGCAAAGGCAGAACTACACGGAGTGATGAAGGGCACCTCTCAGAGCCGAGGGATCAACTGCTGGCCAGCCCTGGGGTGCGGCCAGCCTTTTGGGCTCTGCTTCACTAAGAATGCCTCCCTGAATCTGCACCGCTAGGGCTGGTGTGACAAGCCCCTCTCACTGGGAAGTCACAGGAGTGACACCTACAGACTTACAGCTGCTGCTGAAAGAGTCATCTGAGGAAAGTAGCCAGACATGTGGGTGGAGGATGCTGCCCAGGTGGGACACTGGAGCAAGACTCCAGGCCAGCACTTACCAATATACTCCTCCTGATCTACAAAGCCATCCCCATTCTTGTCGATGTCCTCCAGAGTCTCCTAGGAAGCAAAGGGGGGGGGGGATTTTAAAAGCAGCACCCTCTCTGCAACTGAAAATGTACCTACAAGCCCAGAGGCACTCTAATTATATCAGGAAGCCCTGCCAGGTCAACCGTCTCCACCCTCCGGCCAGATCATCTCTGTGTACTGGGAGGAACCCAGCCTGAGAACCACTGGACTAAAATGATCACAAAGACAGATTCCAGTGCTGACTGGACCCTGAACACCGAGTTGGTGTCAGAAACATATGGAACTATTTTGGGCAATTAGAAACTAAAAGTATATCTGACTTCCGAATGTATTATGTTGTGTATTTAGTATCAATACATTTGACTTCTGAACTAGGTTTTCTGCTAATTAAATGAGTCTACTGTCCATGTCACAGAAACTCAAAGGCATCCTGGAGAAAATGGCCAACCTGAGAACAGAGCCAATCAGAAGCCCATAATCCACTTCCCCATCTTCACCGTCTTGTGTCAGATTAGCTATCATTAAGCAGGTGTTGGGTGGTAAAAAGGAATGATTCTTAAAGCCACTGCCCAGCCCCTGGGGTCACTGTGGTCATAAGGATGAAGCATGAGGTGAGAGTGAGCCCATCCACGACTGGGTCCAGAGCTGGTTGTCTCCCAGCATCAGAACAACTGGAACTGCCTTGGGAGATCGGCCCTGAAAACAGGTGATGGCATTTATGTTACTGTCGTGGAAAATGAAGACAGGTGGGACCCAACAAGACACTGGAAAGCAAATACACTCCAAGGGGAGCATCCTTTCCAAGCATGGTCCGACTTTGAGTTTCTGTATGATTTAACAGTACAATCCATTCCATTTCTGAGTCTTTTTGTTCTTCCCTCAGATAGGACAGAGAGCTCGCTGCTCACTAAGCGCATTTGTTCTTTCTGGGCACACGTCTAGACTGCATTCCCCTGCCTTGTTATGTGTGGCAGGAGCCCTCGGGACAGTGAAGGCAGGCCATGCCTCCTCCTCGGTCCTTCTCTTCTTCTATCTACCAGCTGGTAGTGGCCAGGATGACCTCAAAGCCACAGGATGGTGGAGGACAAGATGGAAGTAGACTGGGAGCCTGACAACACTGGAGAAGAACTGCCCAGGAGATCCCCCTGACCGGGACCATCTGCCGGGACTGGATATAACCTTTGATTGTGTTAAATGGCTAGGATTGGGGGATACTTGCTACGGCAGCTACCCTGCCCTGACTGATCTCCTGGGTACACAGGTATTCCGGTGTATTCCACTTCAGGGTCCTTGTCCCATCCCCTTCAGGCTGAAGAACGTTCTCACTTTGCAGGAAGGGACAAGGTTTCCGTGCAGCTTTCGTCCTGGTCTTTTGCCAGCACAGGCTCTTTCTATATCTTACCAAAACCACAATTTCCTTCATATGCTCAAACTCCTCAGGGTGCAGAAAGGCGGTGAACTCCTCCCGGGTGGCTGTCTGGTCACCATCGAGGTCTGCAGCCTTGAACCTTCTCTCGTCACGTGGCAGCATTTTTTTAAAGGTGTGATGATCTGAAGTATCATGAAACTCTGTGGGGTTTCCTGGAGGATGTACACAGAAACGTGGAAACCGGGCGCCTAAGGCGTTTTCTCCCACATCACTCCTCCTTCACGCCAAATGGTACATAGAAGACAAAAGGTCCTGACCTATCGAGTTCTTTGAAACATTTTATTTCAGAATGCCTCTAGTGTCTGTCCCTCCATACCACCATACAGTCCATGCCCTAAAGACTTGTTAGGGGCATTACAGCAAGCGGTGAAAAGCATAGGCTTGAGACCATATTAATGCCATACTTCTCTCTGCAGAACCCTACTTTCATTATATTCTTTGATCCAGAACATACAGAGGCTCCCTAGTACCCAGGACATCTATTCTAAATGTCCCTTCGACTCTTTTCAAGACCTCTCTTAATCTGGCTGGCAGTGTATGTGTCTTTGGTTCTCCTCAGGCCTGTCCCCTCTCGGCTCTGCCAGGCACCTAGCGGGTCTGCACCCAGTGCTGGGCACACACCCCCTCCATCATTCCTCCAAAACAAGCATGACTTATGTCCAAACCCTGCCCCTCCAGGGCATTGCTGAATGCATTGCTGCACCTTTGCCCCTCCAGCTGACCCACCTTCCCCACCCGTCTCTATCTCTCCAGATACAAATCCATTCTTTAAGGCCCAGTTCCCAAGCCACCCTCCACCAGGAAGCCTTCCTGGACTGTTCCAGCTTACTTGGTCCTTGCTACCTGAAACTCGGCAGCATTCTGAAACTGTAACATAAAACATGCTTCCTCTCTGCTTTGTTCTCTGGGTGTACCTCTGAGACTGTAAGCTCAGGTTAGGGAGCAGTTTATTTTTTATTAGACCCTTGCCCCCTTCCACCTACAAGTTCACTCACAGGAAGCAACTTGGTGTATTCTTAGTAAGCAGAGCAGGATGTTACACAAGCAGTTGTTACTTAGGAGGCTGAGATGTCTCCCCAAAGGGGGTAGATAGGATGAGACAGTATAGTTTCCCACAAGAAGCTTGTTACACAGGCCCCAGCTGTGTAATCGCTCTTGCAGCACCTCTTACCTAGGTAGTAACCGTAGGTGGCTTGTTTGTATTCTTCCCAGGAAATTTTATCGTCTTTGTCCCGATCATAATCCTTCCAGACTTTGGCGACATTATCGTAGATGTACCTTTTCTGCACCCGTTTGATCCAGGTTTTCAGCTCCTCAGTGGTGACAAAGCCATCCCCATCACTGTCGATTCGATCGACAATCTTCCTGTAGTTAAAAAAAAACCCCACAAGGCTATTATCAAGGCTTGTGTGATCCTGCTCCAGAAAGAGATCAAACACCTGCAGAATCTAAGATGCATAAATGCTAAAATAAAATCAATGATCCGATGGTGCTGGAAAGGATCTTGAAGTTTATCTTTTCCAAGGATGATATGCCTTCCCCACAACCACCCAATGCCAATGGCAGACACTACTAGTGGATCAGGCCCTTCTGTCCTGATAAAAACCCTTGATGTGGCCTCAGAATCCTTCTCAACACAGTGCTCTGCAGAAACTGAGTGAGTTGATTTGTAAGATGAAACCTAGAAGTCTTCCCTGATATAGTCTAACTCCCTCATTTTAGAGCAATGAGGGAGTATTTGGTACCACTGTGGTAAGAATCCATGTCCTCTGGCTCTAAGCCCAATGAAAAAGATGGAAGATTCTAACTAAACCAACCAAAAAGTGAGTGGGTTTTTAAAATTTTTTTTAATCTCACCACTTTGGATTCAAAGACTTGAAACTTAAAGCAGGAGGAGACCAGATCTTGGACAAAGCAGAAAATGCCAGGGATGAGGGGCTTCCCTGGTGGTGCAGTGGTTAAGAATCCGCCTGCCAATGCAGGGGACACGGGTTCGAGCCGTGGTCCGGGAAGATCCCACATGCCGCGGAGCAACTAAGCCCGTGTGTCACAACTACTGAGCCTGCACTCTAGAGCCCGCGAGCCACAACTACTGAGCCTTCGCACCTAGAGCCCGTGCCCTGCGACAAGAGAAGCCACTGCAATGAGAAACCTGTGCACCGCAACTAGGGAAAGCCCGCGCGCAGCAACAAAGACCCAACATAGCCAAAAAAAAAAAAAAACAGTCAGGGATGAAAGAGCCTTGACATTTATTCAAGAAACTTGACCACCTAAGCAGCTGCAGGAGCCTCAACCCCTTGCTCTTAGGGTGAAGACCCCTATGCCCACTGGCATCTCCTGCTCCACAGCTGGCCCAGGTTCCAGCAATTCCCCACTGGACTTCACTAAGGCACCCCAAACCCCTGTCCAGAGCAAACTTCAGGCTGGGAACTCAACAGTGTCCATCTCTAGGCCAAAAGGCCCCAAGCTAGGGATGCCATCCCTGAAGGAAACTTCAAAGACACCTGCAAGCTATTTCCAATGTTTAAGAAAGTTTTACCCTAGTAGTCCATTTACCTGGGATGATGTCATACAGGCTAATTAGGGATTTGTTTCTTTGCTTTGGGCTGGAATTTTATCTTTCTTACTGTGAACGGAAGTTCAAATCGGCAGTTACTCTTTGATCAATTAGAAATGGAAATGAATTCATTAGCACTTAAATCCCCATCTCCTATCCGAACCTGGGTAGCCCAAGCTCCTGCTTCTCAGGAAGGTGTAAACTTTACTAACAGCTTTGACTTGTCCCTTCATTTGCAATTTTAACAGGTCTCAAGACCAAAAGACTAAACCTCAAGTATCTTCCTTCCAGGAAATCACAGCTAGACACAGCAGAATTCTTTCAACCCAGTGCAGTGTTCAGCCTACCTACTGTGCGCCAGACTCTGCTCCAGTCCTGGGGACACAGTGGTGGCATGCCCATCGTTATCCAAAGCCAACTGAGAGGCAGAATCTCAAACCAGCAAAGACCAAACGACATCAGACAGTATACAACCTGTTTTTCTGGAAAGGACAGCATCTAATCTATGCCAAAGAAATATCCAGGACATAGCTCAGCCCGACACGTAGTGGGAGCTCAATAAATATCTGTTGGAAGCATATATAATCTTAACCTCTCTCTTTAAAAATATCAAACATGAGCTCTAGGGATAGGAGGCTATGATGTAAATAAACCAAATGCTATAATCAGAACACCTGGACCCCAGTCCTGTGTGATCCTGGGCAACTGACTTGACTCTCTGAGTCTCAGTTTCCCCATCTGTAAATGGAACACCTACTTTACAAGGAATGTTGTGAGGAGTAGAGGAGAGAATGTGTGCCTTTCCTCACTAAGGATGACAATCCCCTCCACAGGAGGATGGAGAACTCAACAAACAGGTAACAGGTAATGGAAGTAAGCAGAGCGTCCTGGGAGCCCGGGGATCCCCTGACAGCTGCCAATAAGGCTGCCCAGCTCTGCTCCAGACAATGACTGCCTCATGGAAAAATGGGCCATGGGTGTCAAGAGAAGCCGGAAATCGGGGGCTGTATGGGAAATCGCTTCGATGTTAAATGTTGGCAAGTAATTTACATTTTTTTCTCCGACTGCGCAGCACTTTTGTGACTGCATGAAGCCTCTGGGTCCCCACTTTTTTTTTTTTTTTGTCTTCAGGGGCCTTAGAGCTGTCATGTTTTCAGAATCTATGGGCAGATGGTGGTGACAAAGGTGCCTGGATCCAGTCATGCTCCTGCCTCTGCAGTCCGGACTTGGAGGGGACTGTTGCACCAGGAGCTGTGGACAGAGAAATGGCTTCTTACGCTCTGCCAGTCCCATACCGCACCCATCATTTCCAATGCTCCAGCCTCCTCTGCATTTAGCCCAGATTTACCTTATAGGTGAGCGGTGTGTCCACTACCCATCCAGTGGCTCAAGACCAGAAAACGGATGCCACCCTTGACTGCCCCCTCGTCTCCCCCACCCACCCTGACGCTGAGCCAAAAGCAAGCGCTGTCAGTCCCGCCTCCAACGTGGCTCTGCGTTTACCCTCTCCTGCTGTGCCTGACTTAGGCGCGCACGGCCACCCTGTGCCCCTGGTCTTGCCATCCGTGCCTCAGTTATGTTCTCTGCCCTACTGCCAGTCCAACTTTCCTAATGAATTTTTGGGATGATGACATTTCTACCATGTACAGAATAACGTCTAATCTCCACCTCACAGAGGTCCTTCCTGCTCTGCCCTCGGCCTCCTCGCCACTCCCACCTCCCACTTTTCCTGCCCTGTCCCTTTACTGTCCCAACACCCCGAATCCACAAGAACAGATTTCAAAACCTGTATAAGCAGGCTGTTCTCCCTTCAGATGCCTTTCCCTGCTTATACTCCTGGTAACCTCTGAGTCGTGCCACAAGCTCTGGTCAGGTGACTTCCCAAACCCCCAAGTTACTTTCTCCAACCCGAAGCCTTAGGGAGCTCCTTTTCTCCGAGATGCGGTCATTGTGGCTTTTACATGCCACCATCACAGCAATGATGCGTAGCATCTGCTTGAATCTCTCCCCTCCGCATACGATTATAAGTACTTTATGGCCTAGAACGTAAGGTTTTATTTTTGTAGTTGTCAGGTATCTAACACGGTACCTGGAATACAGTAGCCATTCAAATGTTAGTTGCGTGAATCAATGGATGCAGATTGACGTATATACACTATTATGTATAAAATATATAACTTATAAGAACCTGCTGTATAAAAAATAAATAAAATTAAATTAAAAAAAAAAATGAATGCAGCTAAGGTGTTCATACAAGGGTCAAATGCAGACCAACTCCATTACCACTTGCTCATCGCCACTTGCTCTCTTACTCATCATGATGAAGGCATTGAACTGGAAGCCTTACGACTGCAAAGTGGAGTTCCCTACTCCAATCCCTCAAACCTCTCCTCCTCCTCCCTGGTGACAAACGGCTGCCACCCGGGGCCCCAGGATAAATCAGCTTCCAAGTGCCTCAAGGCAATACAATGGACTGAACTCCTCAATGGCTCCCTTTGTTAAAGCCCAAACTGGAAGAGAAAGTACTTCTCTGCAAAATAAAAGGTGACTGTTGGGAGGTGACTTTGAAGCTCAAAGATGTTTTTATCAGAGCAGGCAGATGGTGCACCTACACAATAGGTATAATTTAGCCTCATATTCTAACCAACCACATTGGCCTTTGGTAGCCCCCATCAGCACAAGGATGGCTGTGTTCTTTTTTTGTGCAACAGGCCAGAAAGACCCTCCACCCCCAGGAACCAGATTCCTGGAGGCCTGGTGCCCAGTAGGCAGGGCTCTTGGGACCCTCCCTAGACGGGTCTCCATCTGGGATCAGGCTGACTGCTGATTCCTCTGTGGAAGGGTTCCCAGATACCTTTGCACAAAGCTCAAGTGTCTCCCCAGGGGCCGCGGAGAGGGTGCACTGAGATGTACCCAAGTTTTGTTTCCCAGGTTTGGTTCCTGACTCAACTGCCTTCAACAGTGAAATTCACAACCTGTCACCACACCACCCTCCAGCTTTTTGCCCCCAGCTGCCAAAAGACTGGGTGCCTCTGCTGCCATCAGAAACTACTGGAAACAGAAAGGAGGACCAGTTTCCATTTCCACCTCCCGTCCCCAAATGCCCCTCTCTTCTTAACAACAGGATTTTTATACCCCTTACTTCCGATATCGGGGCGATTAAGCAGAAGGCAAGAACACCCGAGTCCCGGCCCAGGGACACAGGCCAGGAATCAACCCTCTCCGGCTGCCCCTTCATCTTCTACCCTTTAATGATAATCCTTGAGACCTTAGCAGTGTCTCATGCCCTCCTCTCTTGTTATGCGGGGGAAAGAGAGAAACCGGGAGGGTGGGGAAGAACTCATGTCACTAAAAGGCCACCGTGGACAAATTTTTCTTTTGTACGCTCTCTCCCCTCCTTTCTGATGCAACCCAGGGGAGGGGGCGGGCCCTGGCCGTCCTGGCTCCCGCGACCGCTGCCACGTTCTCGCCTCCCCCCGGGAAGCCACCCCGGCCCCGGCGGCGATCAGCACGCAGGGTCCCGGGGCCCGCGGGCAACTTTGCCCCAGCCCAGCCGCCGGGCCCGCCGGGTCCCCGCCCTTGGGTCCCGGCGCCCGATTTCTCTTTCGCTTTGCGGCTGGCGGTCCGCGCGGCTTCCGCGCGAGTGGCCCAGCGGGCACCTGCGGAGCCCCCGAGCGCGGCCTCACCCCAGCCTCTCCTTGCTCTCCTCCGAGGTGAGCTGGTCGAAGGTCTTGGAGTCCTCCTTGCCCAGGAAGGCCTCGTGGTCGTACTGGAAGCTCTGGTTGTCCTCGGGCGGCCGCTCGCCCAGCTCCGAGTCGGGCCGCACCACGCGCTCCTTGCGCACCGTGGGCTTGGCCCGCAGCGCCGGGGGCGCCAGCACCAGCGCCAGCAGCAGCCCCAGGGCCAGCCCCAGGTGGCAACCGCGGCCGCCGCGCGCCATCGTCGGGAGCTGAGAGCGGCCCGCGGGGAGGGACCGAGCGAGCGATGAGAGCGGCGGCTCGGGAATGCGTGCTCGAAGCGAGCGCGGCGGCGGCGGCGGCGGCTGGGCTGGGGCCAGCGCGAGGAGGGAGGGGACGGGCCGGCCCCTCGGCCAGCGCCCGCCCAGTGCCAGAGCGGAGGGCGCGCCCCAGGCAGCGGGCAGGGGAGCGCCAGTCGGCCCTGCTCACGCGCCCATTGGCCGCCGGGCTGCGGGGGGAAGCCGGGGCCGCGGAGCCACGTCGCCCGCCCGGGTGGTGGGCGCAGGGCTCGGGTTTCGCCTCGGCCCCTCCCCGCGATCTCGTCGCGAGGGGCGGGCCCAGGCGGACTGGGCTGGGGACTGGCGGGCTGGTAAGAAGATCGGGAAGTTCTTTGTCAAGCAACAGATGTTTGGGGTAAAATTCCCTCTCCCCTTTCGGTTCCATAGAACTGAACGGAGGGAGGCGCTGGCTCTCCCCAACTTCCAGCTGGGAGCCCGAATCTCAGCCCCAGACGCCGCCCCAAGAAATGCTCTTAAAACAAATTCAACCCCACTTACGCAAACTTGGAGTGTGATTAGAAACGCAAAGAGACTGGAAGGAGACCCGGGTGGGCGAGGTCTCCTAGAAACAAGGGTCGCAAACTCAAACGTGGTGGAGGGCCAAGCAGATGACGTCAACATGACGAGGGACCATCTTAACAGAGCAGCCCTGTGCACTCCGGCTGCCGGGAGGAGTGCAGGCCCCAAGTTGGCAGATGGTCTCAAAAGAAGTCAGGATCTCGGATGTCTGCTTTCATTTCTAAAGGATGGCAACTCACTGTACAAAAGGACTACATGTCTTAAACAAATCTTGTCTGTACGTTGAATCCGGCGTAATGCTACCGCTATAGAGAAGCTCTGTAGAACTTTATGCAGTGATGAAAACGTTCTATATCTGGGCTGTCCAATAGGGAGAGGCTAGTGAGCACACTTGACAGGTAGCTAGTGTAACTGAGGCATTGAAAATTTAACTTAGATTTAAACTTAAATAGCCACGTGTGGATAGTGGCTGTCATATTGGACAGTTCAGGTAGAGCAATGATTCTTTGTGTGTTACAGCCTTTTGAGGCTCACTGAAAGCCATGGACCCTCTTACAGAAAAATGTACATACAGCTACAGGCTTGGATGTTTGATTAAAGTGTCAGAGGATGCACGGATCTTCTGAAGCCCCACTGTGTGCCCCAGGTTATGAACCTCTAGTAATCTAAAACTGTGGTTGGAGAGGAGCCCACCCCTATAGCCCTGGGCAGCTGAACTCCTAGAGCTTCTCCTTCATCTTGCTCCATCCCCCATCCTTGATCCTCTAGAAAAGGTCACTGGGCTGTGCTTCTTGCTCTTGCAATAAGGATAACAGGACATTATCAACAGCAGTATAGGTCCAAGTACCTGTCTTTTGAAGACTTCTTTCAGTCAATTAGTGAATAATGATTGTGTGCCTTCCATGGCCTAAGCACTGGACTGGGTGTTGAGGGTACACTGGGGAACATGACAGTCATGTTTTTTGGAGAACTATAGTGTATGTGAACAAATATTCATTCATTCACTGACTCACTAATTCATTCATTCAATATACTGAGCACCTGCTAAATGTCAGGGCCACGCTGCGCACTGGTTTACTGAGTAGCCACAGATGGCAAATCAGCATGACAAGTTGTTGGGGAGGTAGGCATTCAGTGTCATGGGTTATGTCAGAGGGGATCGATCTGGGAAGGCTTCCTGGAGGAAGGGACATCTAAACTGAGACAGAAGGTGAGAGGGATAAGCCAGGCAGCAGGAGTTTGAATATATGAGAGGAGGATAAGTTCTGTGTGAATGGGCAGAGAGCATTAGAGTTTGAGGTAAAGTCCTTGTGATCCTGTACATCCCCACTGGTTGGCAGCGAGACCCGGATGTATTCCTTGGTGCCTCACCCCCCATGCGCTGCCTTTGCATGAGACAGGAAGTGCTATGCTTGAGTGTCTTGTCCCCCACTGCCTGTCCAGAGGCTTGGATTTCAAGCAATACGAAGCATTTCTTTGGGTGTGTAAGAGCTCCCCATTGAAACGCAAGGGGCCCCGAGGCAGGTGGTTTAGTACCTTCTGTGCTCATCTGGCAAGCAGGATGTGATTTGTCGAGTGGGGGGGTGAGGGGGAGGAGTGGGAGGAGGCACAGAGCCAAGAAGATCAAAGCTAGAAAAAGAGGAGGAGGATAAAGAAGGGAATGAGAAAGTGGGTGGAGTTTGGAACCAGTCTTTGCTTATTTGCTGTGTTGCTAGCGGCAGGCCTGGGCCCCTGGGATTGATGCAGACTCTCAGGAATGAGAATGGCACATCCTTTGACCCTGTTCTAGTTGGTTTCCTGCCAGACACTAGTGGTTTCCAACAGTTAGATTGTTCCAGAGGTAGTCTTGGCTCCCATGGGAATTACCAGAGAATTCCAGCACTGCTGTGAATGTGGAAGTTTATATCATTTCCCCTGGGCTTGCCTACATTCTATTCTTTTATATTTTCATTCCTCTACTGTCCTATGAGAGTGAAACAAGTCCTCTCAACCAAAGGATCAGGAATGAGTGACGATATTAAATAGTCAAGGTATTTCACTGTGTAATTTCACTGTGCTTTCTTTCATTTTAAAAATTACCTTTTATTTCTTCCTATGTACATGTATGGCTAAGTATATTGTCATTTTTAATCTTTATTCTTGATGAGGCAAAGGAACCAGAGGCAAGAGGAGTGACATTTAGCAGCAGTTTGTACCCGTGGAAAGGAAAAGCAGATTTCAAAAAGATGGGCTGGTCGGTTGGGGTATGCTGATCTATTATTTCTGGCTGCAAGTAACATCATCAAAGACAACAAAATCCAACCAGAAGTTACTAGAACAATAAGAAAACTTTGCCGTCTCACGGAACAAGAAGTCTCATGTTCGATCAACTTCAGAGTGGTTAATTCAAGTGGCGCTTTTGTTTTTTTCCAAGTGGGTTGATGACATCATCAAGAAACCAGGTTTTCTGTTTTGTGTTTTTTCTCTCAGAAGCAGGGGGGAAAAAAGGAGTGTTTCCTCTCTTAATTAAGAAGAAAATTCTCCCAGCAGACATTCCTTCACATCTCACTGGCCAGAATTGTGTCACAGGCCTGTGCCTGATCCAGTGACAGGCAAGGAGAATGGACTTTCCAGTGCTGATTTAGGCAAATCAAGATTCACTTCCTGGAGCTGGAAGATATGTAGCTTCCTCTGGAGCACGTGATTAGTGTTCTGTTGGCAAGGAAGAGCAAGCCGTTGACTGTGTCTGCTAGGGGCAATCATGGTTAACTGCTTTCGAGTTTAAAAGCACCTTCAGCATTCTTCCTTTTTCTACTCCTCCATTCAAAACTGCACACAGTGTTCAAGGCTCACCTCAAATGTCACCTTCCCCATGAGGTTTTCCCTTATACCTCCAGTCAGAACTTATTACTTCTCCCTAAGCTTTGTATCTCACACATAACACCTTTCACAGTTTGCTTTGGATTAACAAATCTGTCTCTGTCTCCCTTAATTCTGAATTCATTGAAAGGAAGGACCACATATGATTCGTGTTTATGTGCATAAGTCCAGGGACCAGCACATTTATTGCCTTTCCACACAAGTTGATCCCCAGAAGACAGATTAGCCTTGAGGCCAGGGACCATTATTGTTGATTCATCACTGTATACCCAGCACCAAGTGCAGTGCCTCATGCAAACAGGTGCCCAACAGATATTTTGAATAAATAGTAGAATAATAATAACTACCAATTTCTGCTTCTGGTCAAGGTGGGTGAAGGAAGGGGCTGGATTTACCTTTCCATTTGAAACAAATAAACAAACAACAAAGAAACCAGACAAAATATATGAAACAACAATTTTCAATGCGCTGGACACCAGCAATGAAGGACATTGGAAATAAGCAAGGTGAGTCCTACAATTACCCCAGTTTACTTGCCTTCACGTATTTTCCAGGGCATGGTTCAGAGAGGGGAAACTAAGATGAAGCCTGGCAGATTCCCTGAGTTGAAAAGAGAAAGGTGAGGGTCCAGGGACCAAATCAGCCACATTTCTTAGGAGAGAGAACCAGAGAACACATAGCTGCACAAAGAGAGAACCCCAAAGATCAGAGAGAGGGTCCCCTTGAGTATGCAGTAGACTGCTGATCAGTGCATCCACGAGACTGAGGAATGAACCATCTGCAAGGGGGGGTTTAGAAGGAACAGTGTGTACCAGGAACAATGCCTGTTCCCGGCAGCCAGACGGGAAATTTAGTCCATGGGGCACTGGGTAAAGTGCGTACTCGGTAGGGTCTTGCCTCAGTGATGGGGAATAATTAGCCCTAAGCTGAGCACTAGTCCAGAAAATGTCTAACGAGCACAAAAGCAAGACTTGAAAAAAATCAAACCATTTCCAAGTAACTGAAACTTCATCCCGGGAAAAAAGTTCAAGAAAAACTTACGGGAATGCAAAAACTATCCAGCACCCAACAAGGTAAAACTCACAATTACTAGCATCCAATCAGATACAACAAGACATGAAAGCATGACCCATAATGAAGAGAATAATCAGTCAATAAAAACTGGCCCAGAACTGACACAGATTGAAACCAAGTGGGGCCCTGTGGGGCTCGCAGGCGTGGAGGTCTTTTTGTTCCCCATTTCTTGGAGGCAAGACTCCAGCCTGCATGACCTCTCCTGGGTTCCAAAGGGCAGATTGGAACAGTTGCTAATCAAGGGAGGAGCAGCCGTGAAACCACCTAAGGCCAGATTAAGGGGACCAGAGAAGCTCATCAACCACCTGAGATGCTGCACACACCTTAATCTTGTCAGCAACCCCACCCTTGGAGATGACCAGACCCGGTGTTGTGTTGAAACTTTGCAGAAGAAAGAAGAATGCAAGACTGTTACTGCCTTGATCCTTATCACATACTCCTGACCATGAGCCCCAACTATAAGACCTCTTCCTATTCCCCAGGGAGGGGGCCACAGTTCTTGAGGTGCTAGCCTACTGTGTTCCCTCTTTGCCTGGCAAAGAATAAAGCTATTCTTTCTCTTCCTCCAAAGCTCTGTCTCCATATTTCGGTTCGATATCGGTGCACAGAGATCCAAGATTTTGGCATCAAGATGTTAGAATGAACAGAGAAGATTGAAACAGTTATAATTGTATTCAGTGTATCTAAAAGGTTCAGAGGAGACAAGGAAGACACAAAAAAGACTCAAATTGAAAGTCCAGAGATTAAAAAATATTACCTGAGATGAAAAATACACTGCATGGATATAAAGAAAAACTATTGTTTTCATTTACATCACATACAATATTCTCTGAATACCACTACAGTATTTCACTTTTGACACTTCTGACCACCAAGTGTGTCTGGGGTTTTCCCCACACCACCAAGCAATTCTGTAGCACCACCTGAGTCCTACAATTTAACTCAATTCTGACATATCTACTTGGAGATAGTGTCAGATCCCACAGATTAAGGGTTTGGTCCCACAAGACTGTCTCACCCCCAACTTCAGATGGCAATTACAAGTCCAGGTTGCTACCTGTGCTTCTGACTGACCATCTATAGGTTGAACCCCCTCCTTGGTCCAATTAATTTGCTAGAGCAGTTCACAGAACTCAAGGAGAGCATTTTATTTACTGGATTATAAAAGGATGTAGCTCAAGGACAGCCAGATGGAAGAGATGCATAGAGCAAGGTATGTGGGAAGGGACTTGGAGTTTCCATGCTTTCCCTGGGCTTGCCATTCTCCCAGGACCAGGAGGTCTTTACCAGCCCAGAAGCTCACCAAACCCTGTCTTTTTGGGACTTATGGAGGCTTCACTACATAGGCATTCTTGATTAAATCATTGGCCATGAGTGATTAATTCAAGCTCCAGCCCCTCTCTCCTCCTTGGAGGCTAGAAGTTGGAGGATAGGCTGAAAGTTCCAATCCTATAATCGCACGGTGAGTTGCCCTGGCAATCAGCCCTCATCCTTAGGTGCTTTCCAAAGGTCACTTTATTAACATAAACTCAGAGGTAGTTGAAAGGGGCTTGTTATGAATAACAAAGGACACCTTTATCATTCTTATCACTTAGCTCTGTGTCAAGAAGGAGACAAAGGCCAAATATATATTTCATAAAATAAATCACAATATCACAATGGCATTACAAAATATTAATGAACTTGAAGGCACAGCAATAGAAACTATCCTAAAAGAAATATACAGAGAAAAATGAATTTAAGAAATAAAAAGAAGGGGACTTCCCTGGTGGCGCAGTGGTTAAGACTCTGCCTGCCAATGCAGGAGACATAGGTTCGAGCCCTCTGGGAAGATCCCACATGCCGCGGAGCAGCTAAGCCCGTGCGCCACAACTACTGAGGCTGTGGTCTAGAACCTGCGAGCCACAACTACTGAAGCCCATGTGCCTAGAGCCTGTGCTCCACAACAAGAGAAGCCACCGCAATGAGAAGCCCGCACACCACAACAAAGAGTAACCTCCGCTCGCCACAACTAGAGAAAGCCGGCGCGCAGCAACGAAGACCCAACTCAGCCAAAAATAAATAAATAAATTTAAAAAAATAAATTAAAAAATAAAAAGAGAATCAGTGATATTTGGGACAACTTTAAGTGGCCTATGATATGAGTAATTTGAGTCTGTGAAGCAGAAAAAAAAATTGGAAGAAATAATGACCAAAAGTTTTTAAACTTGATGAAAACTATAACCTGCAGATCCAAGAAGCTCAACAAACCCCAAGCACAAGAAGCATGAAGAAAATGCCATCGAGGCACATCGTAATCAAGGTGTTTACAACCAGTGATGAAGAGAAAATCTTAAATGCAGCCAGAGAAAAAAAAGTCATCTTAAACTTTTAAACTTAAAAGTATGTGATAAGGATCAAGGTAAAACCAGGGAGAGTCTGTAGCATTTGAACCATGAACCACTCCCTCTCGCTCCCCTTCCAGCTCAGTATGGCAGAAACTCCACTCCAGGTAGGCATAGCCAAGAACAAGGCTCTCCCACAGCTCCCAGTTGAGGGGTATGGTATTTTTCAGGAGGAACAGGCCATCAGCATTTCTCATCTCTCCTAACTATACATCATGGAAGCTAAATCCAGGCAAGTGCAGCTGAAAAGTTGGGTCTCTTCTTGCATGCACCCCTACTCATAAGGTAGAGCCTCTACTCAGTCGTAACATAGTATACCTTTATATCTTTAGTTAGTATATCTAAAGTAGATCCTGATGAATTAAAATGTATAATGTAAGCCCTAGGGCAAGGACTAAAGAAAAAACTAAAAAATGAATAGTGGAAAAAAATCATTAAAGGAATGAAAATGTTACACTAGAAAACGTTCACTTAATGCAAAAGAAAGCTGCAAAGGAGAACTAGAGAAACAGAAAAGGCAGAAGGGAAACATTACCAGATAGAATTTGGCTCTAATGTAAAAATGAAAGTCACCAGAAATGGTAACTGAAAGGATGAATATATGATACTTTTCTTTTTTCTCTCTTTTTTTTTAAAAAAAATTAATTTATTCATTTTTGGCTGCGTTGGGTCTTTGCTGCTGGGTGGGGGGGTGGTTCTCTAGTTGCGGCGAGCGGAGGCTACTCTTTGTTGCCGTGTGCAGGCTTCTCACTGCAGTGGCTTCTCTTGTTACGGAGCACAGGCTCTAGGCACATGGGCTTCAGTAGTTGTGGCGCTCAGCCTTAGCTGCTCCGTGGCATGTGGGATCTTCCCGGACCAGGGCTTGAACCCATCTCCCCTACATTGGCAGGCAGATTCTTAACCACTGTACCACCAGGGAAGTCCCAAGATACTTTTCTTATATAATATTATCTTACTATTTAAAACCTTAAAAAATATAATTGACTGCTCAAACAAAATGAATAACAATGTATTGTGGGGTTTATAACATATGCATAAGTAAAATGCATACTAACGATAGTATGAAGGCCATGGGGACAGAAATGGAAGACTGCTGTTTTAAGCTTCTTATATTATATATGAAGGGTGTAATATCACTTGACGACAAACTGTGATATATTGAAGATTGTGTGGTAAGGGTTAATTCCAGCAGGCTAGGCTGAGTCGTTTTGCTAAAGTTTCTGCATAGCACTGACTCCTAATGAAACCATGAAACATACCCATTCATTGTGTTGTCTTGAAACCAAGGGTCTGCGGAATCTGGGCGGTGGTGGGGGTGGGAGGGCGGATTTTTGCCAGTTATCAGCATTGTTTATTTGAGATTCCTGGAGGACTCTGCTGTTATGTAGCAAGAATATGCTTATAGGACCAGGCCGCGTGCCCTTTGGGGCTCATTAGTTCTGAGGTGTTCTGTATACATAACAGTGGCTCCTGACCCAAAAGATTAAGTGCATTTGGCTATGGCTTTTACGGAAAGGGGGACAACAGGAGATTCCTTCTGACTTTTCCAGACCCAGAACTGTGAGATAGCCTTAGTTTTGATACATGTCTTTACTTTAATGTTGTATATTGTATCCTTTTCCTGTAGGTTTAAAAAGTACTCAATTAGTCCCAAAGCAGGCAGACAAAAGAGAAACAGGAGAACCCAGGACCGACAAGACAAATAGAAAACAAATAGCAAGATGATAAGACTCAAACCTCACCATGTTAATGATCACATTAAAGGTAATCGTATAAACACCCCAGTTTAAAAGGCAGAGATTGTCAAATTGTGTAAAAAAGCAATACACAGCTATATGCTGCTGAAAGAAAATGTACCTTAAATATAAAGACACAAATGAGCTTAATAGTAAAAGGATGAGAAAAAATAACATGCCGACATTAATCAAAGGAAAGTTGGAATGACTATATTTGTATCAGACAAAGCACATTTCAGAACAAAGAATATTGCCGAGAAAAAGTCATTTCATAATCACATAAGGGTCAATTAATCAAGAGAGCACAACAGTCCTAAATGTTGATACACCTAATGGCAGAGCTGCAAAATAAATGAAGCCAAAAAAGCATTACAAAGAAAAATAGACAAATACACAATCAGAGTCAGAGATTTTTAAAATGGTCCCTTAATAACTGATGGAACAAGTAGGCAGAAAATCGGCAAATAGTAGACTTGAATAGCACTAACTATGCTTAAGCTGATTGACTTTTTAGAAAATTCTACACAATGACAGCAGAATACACATTATTCTCAAGTGCACAAAATTTGCCAAGTTAGAACATCTTCTGGCCTATAAAATGTCTCAATAAATTTAAATGGATTCAAGTAATATAAAGTATTGTTCTTGGGATGGATGGGCCTGTTACTACCAACTGTTGGATTTCACAGTCAAAGCAAAACTAGTCAGTCAAAAGATTAACTTCAGGCAGTCATAAACTAGCCTGCCTTGGGACTCCCAGTTTCAACTCCAACAAGAAAAGAGCTTAGAGGTTGTCACTCTTGACCTCACAACAAGAAAGAAGCTGAAAAGCAGGGACTTTTCTTGGACCCACCAGAAAACTGAGGTTGCAGAGCAAACCACCACCATGAAATCTGGAGAGACAAGTAAATGCAGAGAAACGAGGGTCAAGACCAGCTGACCTGGGGGAGAAGCTGCTGGAACCAAAACTTTGATGAGTTGCTGAGGCTGTGTGTGGACTAAAGGGAGACGGGGACTGCCCTGGGGGCTATAGTCTTTTTTTTTTTTTTTTAGATGTTGGGGGTAGGAGTTTATTAATTAATTAATTAATTTTTGCTGTGTTGGGTCTGAGTTTCTGTGCGAAGGCTTTCTCTAGTTGTGGCAAGCGGGGGGCCACTCTTCTCTTCGTTGCGGTGTGCAGGGCTCTCACTATCGCGGCCTCTCTTGTTGAGGAGCACAGGCTCCAGACGCACAGGCTCAGTAGTTGTGGCTCATGGGCCTAGCTGCTCCACGGCATGTGGGATCCTCCCAGACCAGGGCTCGAACCCATGTCCCCTGCATTAGCAGACAGATTCTCTACCACTGCGCCACCAGGGAAGCCTGGGGCTATAGTCTTGAGAGCAGGGGGTCAGACGTTTTATGGTTTTACCTCCAAGAATCCCACCAGGTTCTCATGGTAAGTGCCAAGAAAAAAATCACCTATGTCTCTGGCAGGTAAACAAGGAAAGTAACCATTCTGAAATATGCCCAGAATGTTCTCCATTACACAGGACTACTCTCTAGTGGGAAAGTCTTTTCAGAGCCTTCTCTCACCTGGGAGAAGAGCAGTTTCCTGTCTCCAGCCTCCTCTACCTTTCTTGTAACAACTAAGGGAGAAGGGGTAGCAAAGAAACATTTGTAAGGGGATGCAAACCCATAGGAAGACTGAAATTTAATCATAAGTTTATACAACACTTCCCTTCCCCCACCCTTTACCACCATATTAACAGGGCTCCTGTAAAATAAGTGGATTGTAGCTGAAAGAACTGTAAGACTCAGACTCTATTTAAGAAGGAGTTCTCATCAAAAAATCTAGAAACAATAAATGCTGGAGAGGGTGTGGAGAAAAGTCAACACTCTTGCACTGCTGGTGGGAGAGAACAGTATGGAGGTTCCTTAAAAAACTACAAATAGAACTACCATATGACCCAGCAATCCCACTACTGGGCATATACCCTGAGAAAACCATAATTCAAAAAGAGTCATGTACCAAAATGTTCACTGCAGCTCTATTTACAATAGCATGGAGATGGAAACAACCTAAGTGCCCGTCATCGGATGAATGGATAAAGAAGATGTGGCACATATATACAATGGAATATTACTCAGCCATAAAAAGAAACGAAATTGAGCTATTTGTAATGAGGTGGATAGACCTAGAGTCTGTCATACAGAGTGAAGTAAGTCAGAAAGAGAAAGACAAATACCGTATGCTAACACATATATATGGAATTTAAGAAAAAAAAATGTCATGAAGAACCTAGGGGTAAGACAGGAATAAAGACACAGACCTACTAGAGAACAGACTTGAGGATATGGGGAGGGGGAAGGGTGAGCTGTGACAAAGCGAGAGAGAGGCATGGACATATATACACTAACAAATGTAAGGTAGATATCTAGTGGGAAGCAGCCGCATAGCACAGGGAGATCAGCTTGGTGCTTTGTGACCGCCTGGAGGGGTGGGATAGGGAGGGTGGGAGGGAGGGAGATGCAAGAGATATGGGAACATATGTATATGTATAACTGATTCACTTTGTTATAAAGCAGAAACTAACACACCATTGTAAAGCAACTATACCCCAATAAAGATGTTAAAGAAAAAAAAAAAAGAAGGAGTTCTTAGGGAAACCCAAAGACAACAGAGGAGATAAAAACAAGGACCCTAGAGAAATTTGAGGCCCTTGGCACTTACAGTTACAGCAAACATGAAACACAACTCAACTGCTGGCCAGATTTACATAAAAGTTCACTAAATGTTTTTTTTACCTTAGTTATTATTACCTAATAGGTCATGTCTGCCTTTCAACGAAAAAATTACAAGGCATGACGAAAGGGAAGAACAAACACAGTCTGAAGAGGCAAAGCAAAGATGAGAACAGGGTTTAGATATGATGCAGGGCGTTTAAAATAACTATGACTAATATGTTAAAGTCTCTAGTTGAAAAAGTAGACAACATGCAAGAAGAGTGGGTAATAATGGCAGAGAGATGGAAACCTCCAAAAGGAAATGATAAAATACTGGGGAGTTCCTGTAAGACTCTGGGCACACAGGATCAGAGAAAAAAGGATGCTCTATGTGGACAGCTCATTCCCAAGAAGCAGGGGAGAGGAAGGTACTGGACCACTGATGTGGGGCTCCTTGGGCAGCAGTAGATAGTGAGAGGCCTGGAGTGCTACCTAGTGGCTCCTTCTCCACATAGCAGAACACATCAGAGTGAAGAAGTTTCTCCTAACATCGTGATTTTGAAAGGTATGATTGGCTATAGCGCGAAGGGTATTTTAAAAGGCAGGAAGATGAGTTAGGAAACTCTTGCCACTGTAACAAAGATCACAACTTTGGCATCTTAAATCAAATTATTTTATCCTTGGTGCTATGGACTGAACTGTGTGCCACCTCCTCAACATCCCTGAAATTCATATGTTGAAGTCCTAACTTCCAATGTGACTATATTTGAAGATAGGGTCTTTAGGAGGTCATTAAGATAAAGTAAGGTTTTAAGGGTGGGGCCCTAATTCAATAGGATTGGTGGCATCATAATAAGAAAAGACCCCCTCCATCCCCACCCCTGCATGCACCTGGCCCTGGAAAGGCCATACTAGGATATAGTGAGAAAGTGGTGATCTGCAAGCCAAGAAGAGAGTTCTCACCAAAAACCAACCAACCTGGCCCTCTGATCCTGGACCTTCCTGTATCCAGAACCATGAGAAAATTAATTTCTGTTATTGAAGGCACCCAGCTTGTGGTAGTCTGCCATGGCAGCCAGAGCAGACTAATACATCTGGTAATTATATTTCATGGTACACCTAGGCTGTGTGTAGATGAAGAGGATACCAGTCGAAAAACAGAGAGCCTAAAAATGCAGGAAAGAGCAGGTAACTGATGAAGAAAAGTCTTAGATTGGCAAGGCCTTTGGAAATTAGATGAAATCTAGAGACTCTCACCTAGAAACTGACAAAAAGACCAAATTCCGCGTTAATTTCAAAAGATTCATGGATCACGTGGAGTGCCTCTTGGACTCCACATGATCCCCTGGACACTCCTTTACAGAACCTCTGTCCTAGGGGAGTTCTAGGGTGGGCTGAGACCAAGAGCTTTGAAGGGAGCTGCTGTTGCTGGGCGGGGTGGGGGTGGGGGTGTGATAACAGGAAACCAGGAGGGCCGAGACATTTGGAGGAGGAGGAAGGGCAGTTGCTGGACCTCACATGTTAGGAGTCAGGGTCTCCATGGAGTGTGAGGTGCTGTGGAATGAAAAGGATGGAAAAGGTTAAGATGGAATTCACATTAGGGAAAAGGATGAGGACATAAGTGGGAATGAGGAAAGGAAATCCTGTGTCTTAAGCACAGCCAGCTGGGATCAGATTATATACAATTGCTGTAGAGTCCATCAGCCTGGTGTATAATTTTCACCAGCTTTATCTGGAGGATTTTAGCAACAGCAGCAGTAGTGGCAGAAAAAAAATGGATTTGGTGTTTACTGAAAATTGAGGATTGGCTGGGAAAGTACAGGGATAGATTTGCTATAAACTAGGAATTATTTAAAATGAAGGCCTACCTGCCAAATGTTAGATAAGGAAGGAAACAAAGAAAGAAAGAAGGAAGGAGAGAGAGAGAGGGCACTCCGTGAGTGATTGGGAGGGAAAGGAGAGGGGGTGGGGGAGGGAGAAAGGAAGGAAAGAAGGAAGGAAGGAAGGAAGGAAAGAAGGAAGGAAGGAAAGATGGAAGGAAGAAAAATAAAGAAATAAAGAAAGTCCTTTTAGCCTTTGGAAGGATTAGAACATTAGGTAACCTTGGCCTGCCCTGGGGCATTGAATTTCTTATTCTGAATGTATGAAATTTGACACCCTGTTAGTAGGAACTTAGAAAAAGATCTCTTTTCTTTGTCCACGGCATGTAACTAAGCCCTGTAGGTAGGAAGGTTCTGGAGGTACTCTACTCTGCTCCCAGTTTCCCCAACTGGGAGGGACCTCTAAGGCTTCCCTGGCTCTAATGGTGGGCTGGGAAGACGGGGCTGGTGTGAAGCCACCTCCACCCACAGAGCTTTTCTTTTCAGGTTTGCTGGTAGGATTAGACAGGTGTGTTCTGCTACCTGCAGTCCTTAGTGAGTCTTGGAAGATGTTATGTTTCCATGTTGCCGGCAAGGATGCTGCAGGAATAACTACCGGTGCCCTTCTCTGCAAAGGGTACCTGAAAAACCTTCAGGTGGTTACCGATAAGCCAAAGGATAATCAAACAAAATGTACTCTATGGCAAAGATTTTTTCTCCCTTTTGAACAATTATACTAGTGACATAAAATGAAAAGTACCCCAAGTCCTATCACCCAGAGATAACCATGTCAGCATCTTGTCGTATATTAGACCTGACACTTCCATATGCAGATGTAGAAATGTATGTTTTATGAAAATGGAGTCGTATTATACACATTGTTTTTCAATCTTCTCTCCCTTCTGCAATATGTCAGTTTAGTGTGAACATTTCAGGTCAGTTTACAGTCAGCCCTTTGTATCTGTGTCTACGGATTCAACCAACTGGGGACTGAAAAATACTTTAAAACATTTTTTTAGAAAATTCCAAAAAGCAAAACTTGAATTTGCCATGTGCCAGCTACTATTTACATAGCATTTACATTGTATAGTTATTATAAGTAATCTAGAGATGATTTAAAGTATACAGGAGAGCGTGTGTAGGTTATATGCAAATACTACTCTATATTATATAAAGGACTTGAACATTATCGGATTTTGATATCTCCGGGCAGGTTTGGGAACCAATCCCCCCACCGATACTGAGGGATGACTGTATATCTACACAGCGTTCTTACAGACTGCATGGCATTGCACCATTCTTCAATTGTTGAGTCTTTTAACTGCAGCGTATCGGATATCCATTGACAAAATAATGCTATGTAGTGAGAAAACCACAAAATCTCAGTGGCATACAAAAATAAACATTTGTTTAGTTTACAGGTTTGCAGGGGTTCAGCTGATCTGGGCCAGCTTGGCTGCTCTCTGCTGGGCTCGCTTCTGTCCCTGCAGTCAGCTGTGGTTGGCTGAGCCCATTCTGACTTGCTCATATGTCTGGGACTGACTGGTTATCGGCTCCTCTAGGATGGTCCCAACTGGGAAAACTAGGGCAATTCCACTAAGTGCCAAGTGAGTTATCCTCCAGGAAGCTGGAGAATTCTGGAAGAGGCCCCAGTTGGGGGCAGCGGTCCATTTCGAGTTCAGATTAGACATGCTAAATTGGATAACTTTGGGATATTCAAGGGGAGGTTTTGAGAAGTTGGGGTATGCCTTTCAGAGGACAAGTTTGGGCTGGAGTTATTAATATTTTAGTCTTGTGCATTTTAGGTATTAATTGAAATTATAGATCTGAATGAAATGTCTTTGGGAGAGAAGAGATCTAGGAGAGAGGAGACTTAGAGCCAGGCCTGGAGGACTGGGGCAGAGGAAGAGGAGGCCTGTGTATACCACCGAGACACTCTTGTCAGAGAGGTAGAAAGAGAACAGAAAAATGATGTGTTATGGGAGCAAAAAAGTGGATAGTTGACAAGGCTCTGATAATTGTTGAAAAGTCAAAGAAGTATGACAGTTAGTCTCCAAAAGGGCGGTTGGAACCTAGAGGAGGAGGGAATTCTCATTGGGCAGCCTCTAAATCTTCAGAGATAAGGAGCAAGGTCAAATGCTACAAGATGATGGGATTGGTAATCAGGAAATTGTAGTTGGAAGCGAACTAGTAGTTGGAAGAGATTTGACAAAGTTATTCAGGTGGGTGGGGAGTGAATTTAGTGGGGGAACAGAGTGGAATTGCAAGGAAGTTTAGAATAAAACAATAGACCAGAGACCTTTAGCTGGATAAG